>NW_026598249.1:0-44866 GCF_029784155.1 Uranotaenia lowii | reverse complement strand
TTTGTCAATTTTGTCAATTTTGTCAATTTTATCAATTTTGTCAATTTTGTCAATTTTGTCAATTTTGACAATTTTGTCAATTTTGTCAATTTTGTCAATTTTGTCAATTTTGTCAATTTTGTCAATTTTGTCAATTTTGTCAATTTTGTCAATTTTGTCAATTTTGTCAATTTTGTCAATTTTGTCAATTTTGTCAATTTTGTCAATTTTGTCAATTTTGTCAATTTTGTCAATTTTGTCAATTTTGTCAATTTTGTCAATTTTGTCAATTTTGTCAATTTTGTCAATTTTGTCAATTTTGTCAATTTTGTCAATTTTGTCAATTTTGTCAATTTTGTCAATTTTGTCAATTTTGTCAATTTTGTCAATTTTGTCAATTTTGTCAATTTTGTCAATTTTGTCAATTTTGTCAATTTTGTCAATTTTGTCAATTTTGTCAATTTTGTCAATTTTGTCAATTTTGTCAATTTTGTCAATTTTGTCAATTTTGTCAATTTTGTCAATTTTGTCAATTTTGTCAATTTTGTCAATTTTGTCAATTTTGTCAATTTTGTCAATTTTGTCAATTTTGTCAATTTTGTCAATTTCGTCAATTTTGTCAATTTTGTCAATTTTGTCAATCCTGTCAATTTTGTCAATTTTGTCAATTTTGTCAATTTTGTCAATTTTGTCAATTTTGTCAATTTTGTCAATTTTGTCAATTTTGTCAATTTTGTCAATTTTGTCAATTTTGTCAATTTTGTCAATTTTGTCAATTTTGTCAATTTTGTCAATTTTGTCAATTTTGTCAATTTTGTCAATTTCGTCAATTTTGTCAATTTTGTCAATTTTGTCAATTTTGTCAATTTTGTCAATTTCGTCAATTTTGTCAATTTTGTCAATTTTGTCAATCCTGTCAATTTTGTCAATTTTGTCAATTTTGTCAATTTTGTCAATTTTGTCAATTTTGTCAATTTTGTCAATTTTGTCAATTTTGTCAATTTTGTCAATTTTGTCAATTTTGTCAATTTTGTCAATTTTGTCAATTTTGTCAATTTTGTCAATTTTGTCAATTTTGTCAATTTTGTCAATTTTGTCAATTTTGTCAATTTTGTCAATTTTGTCAATTTTGTCAATTTTGTCAATTTTGTCAATTTTGTCAATTTTGTCAATTTTGTCAATTTTGTCAATTTTGTCAATTTTGTCAATTTTGTCAATTTTGTCAATTTTGTCAATTTTGTCAATTTTATCAATTTTGTCAATTTTGTCAATTTTGTCAATTTTGTCAATTTTGTCAATTTTGTCAATTTTGTCAATTTTGTCAATTTTGTCAATTTTGTCAATTTTGTCAATTTTGTCAATTTTGTCAATTTTGTCAATTTTGTCAATTTTGTCAATTTCGTAGTTTTGTCAATTTTGTCAATTTGGTCAATTTTGTCAATTTTGTCAATTTTGTCAATTTTGTCAATTTTGTCAATTTTGTCAATTTTGTCAATTTTGTCAATTTTGTCAATTTTGTCAATTTTGTCAATTTTGTCAATTTTGTCAATTTTGTCAATTTTGTCAATTTTGTCAATTTTGTCAATTTTGTCAATTTTGTCAATTTTGTCAATTTTGTCAATTTTGTCAATTTTGTCAATTTTGTCAATTTTGTCAATTTTGTCAATTTTGTCAATTTTGTCAATTTTGTCAATTTTGTCAATTTTGTCAATTTTGTCAATTTTGTCAATTTTGTCAATTTTGTCAATTTTGTCAATTTTGTCAATTTTGTCAATTTTGTCAATTTTGTCAATTTTGTCAATTTTGTCAATTTTGTCAATTTTGTCAATTTTGTCAATTTTGTCAATTTTGTTATTATTCACAGAGGCTGTAAGAAAGGCTGCAATCCTTTTTCAAGTGTATAAATTTGGGTTTTTTTTATTGCATCTTGCTATCGATTTAGATTCTGATTCAGATGTAGCCTAGAATTTTGAATTTTGGTTAAATATTTTTTTGTTTTCCCTCCCCCACAGCTCTCCGGACAACGCAGATCGCATTGTGCCTACCCTAAAGGATCAATCGCCGCTGAGTGCCCCTGGAACACCGCAACCCATTTTTTCCGCGCCAGATCTTATCAAGCCCGCTGGCCCAATGATTCCAGCTCACCATTCACAGCCATCGATCACTGCAACGGGGACAGGAGCAACTCCCTCTGGAAGCTCAAATCGGGCTCCCCACTCGGTCATCCAATCGCCCCGATTCGAACACGCCAAGCTGAAAAGCCTCGACGAACGAGATCTCGGATCCGAGGGCAGCACCACCGAGGACTACGCCACCTGTACGGACAACTCGAAGCGCACCGGACCACCTTCGTCGTCCGCCCACGCCGGCCCAGCCGGAGCCAAAGGTATTTTTAAAAGCATCCACGCCATTAGACCAACCACCAAACAAGTAACAGGTTCGAAGCCCATTCTACAAATCACCGAAATTTCTGTTCCGTTCCGTTGTTTCCGTTTGATGTTTTTGGCCCCCCGCTGTTTTTCGCTGGCTGTATATAGTAGGGTGGCAATGCCACTGGCAATGAACATATGAAATACGTAGGATATGTTGCACATATATTTTGTTAAGTGACAAAACAACTAACCTGAGCCAAATTTCAGCTCAATCAGATTGATTCGTCTTAAAACGAAGTTTCGATTGAATTCAAATGTTAAAAAAGACTCAAAGAAACTTAAAAATGACTCAAAAATGAACAAAGTGACACAAAAATTAAACAGAATGACACAAGAATTATAGTAAAATGACACAAATTGTAACCAATGTTGATACAAAAATAACAAAAAGACAAAAAAAAGACACCATAATGACAAAAATGACGAAATTTTGGGCTAGTCCGATTGACCTGAAAATTTAAAAAGGTAATTTTTTTACTTATGAATAAAATAATGTCTGTCGCTTTTTAAAAACTTAACATTAGCGTTTACTCTGCCACCCTACTGTTTTGTATCTGTTTGTAAGCCAAAACTCCGCCAAAGTATGCCTAATCCCGCTAATTTTGGGTTTTGTCGATTTCATATTTGTACCTATACATGTGTATATGTTGTCATTACTCCCTTAGGGAAAACTCATCCATTGCGCCATAATTGCTTTTTGATATATTTCGGTTAGTCAAACCCCGGCTTATCTCGTTGTTACAACACGAAACCACGTAGATCAATAGCTATTTGCATATTTGTTGATAATTCAATAATTCATCCTTCCTCCATTATTGTTGAGCCCCGGAAAGTGTTCCAACGTATCCTGTCTCATTTCAGCGAATCGCCAAATCCCTAACCACGTGGTATCGCAAAAACTATCAGTACGTGTACTACCTAGTGTATGTAAATACGTTTGTTCCATCCAAACGGAGGATACACCCGGTGTCCCATGCATTATCCGTCATTATCATTTTGCACCATTTGTGTTACCCCGTCGAAAGTGCAGCCATGTGAACTCCCCATAAATTTGAACTCCATTCATTGAAGGTTTATTGAATGAAAATGTTCAAGATAGAAAAAAAGGATAACCCAAAGTGTGATTTTCACCACAAAAGCACTGCGGCAACCAGACCGATATGAGTTGTTTAAATTGCTCGCTTCATTTGCCGGAAATCGGTCCGGCTTGCGATGGTTCGAATTATCAGCAACAACTTTTGAAGTGTGTACGAGACGTAGAGGCAAACAATATAGCGCATCATTTATTCCAATATCATTTAATTCACTCATAATGTACTTAATTTCGCACTTTTCCTATCGTCGTTGGCACTTCTGTCAGTTTAAACCAACAAACCGACCGCGTCCCGGTGGCTAATTATGAGATATCGATCAATGTGTTTATCAATACGAAAGAGAATGTTAATGAATCGCTTCAAATGAACACATGGAACTGGCTAATAAATTTTAATTGAATTTTTCCTGCATTGGAAGATTATCGTTTTATGTGATTTTCATTTGATTTTATTGAGGTAGTTATCCCCTGTGAGTTCAACCATCGAAAGGTTTTTTTTTACTGTTTTGCTCCTAAATGCTGGCACCATAATATTTTTCTCGGACCTTAGAGCAAGTTCACTGGTGGAAAAAGTGGTAGAAATTTTGTCACTTTTAGCACATTTTGAAAATTTAGCCATGCAAAAACATTTTCAAGATCTGTGGCCTTCAAGTTTTTTTACAACACGTGTTGTAGATTCGCATGCTGTAATGCAAAAACAGCAATATTTCTATCACATACGCCTGAAATAGAAACAGTGCTGTAAAAAAATACAACGCTCAAAGATCTTGAAATCATTTTTGCATGGTAAAATTTTCAAAATGTCAAAATTTTGTACCACTTTTTCCCAACACCAGTGCTCTTAGTATGTTTGAATGACGAAAACACACAAGCACACGCATACATGCATATATTCCACTTTGCACTTCCATAACATGTTACTGCATTGATATCGTTACTTACAAATGCCTTTTACCTACTGTTAGCACTTCTGACGAGATTTGACGTTTCTTTATTTGTGATAATTATTTTATTTTTTGGCCCCCTTTTTCTCATACCATGACATACAGTATAACCTAGAAGAACATATTTATGACATAAAATGACATGTATTTAACGTGATTAATGTGTACGAGATTCATCAACCCGATAACTATGAAAAGTTACAGCAATAAAATAATGTAAAAAGGAAATATCGGAAAACCCGAAAAGGGTCCATAAAAAAGACACTTACGACCAAAAGGTTCAACTTTAGACCTAAAATCTCTAAACCTTTGTATCAATATGAAATGAACCAATTTATTTTCATAAGGGCATGATGAAAAACCTATCTTCGGCCTTTCTAACATATTGTGTCAGCATTATGCAAATTAACTACAAATAAACACAAAAAATTATACTTACTGTCTGCTGCCAGTGCTGACTCTGAATGGGAGATCAAATGTTCGACATATTCAAAACAGAGAATTATGGATTTTTTCAACCATTGAAAAGGATGTTTTCGAAAAATCAAATTTTGCAAAAGTTATTTAGCTCTAAGTCCAATCAATAGGTACCAGTCCAGTGCCAAATAAGGTTCAAAGTTGGACATTTTGGTCGATCATCCTAAAATTTCATTTGAACTGGCCAGGCGCGGTCCTATGGGAGGGGGGAGGGTTGTCGGGGTGTGATCACCCCCCAAGCAGCAAACAACCGCTACAAAATACTCGTAAATGCTCGAATTTCTATAAAAAAATTGAATTTCTCCTAGTAGATGAGCCTTTAAATTTTCAAAAAATTTCCACTCCGTGGGGGTGTTTAAATGAAGAAAAAGTTTGTTTATCACTTAAAGGCTTAAGATTGAAGAAAATGCGGTCTACCAAACTCAAGCAGCTGTAACTTGCAATTCCCTGGATCGAATTATACCAATCAACTTCTGTTGAATTACTTAGAATGTTGACTTTGAATTTGCTAACCATTTGTCTACTTAACATTTGAGCTAGGTAATGAAATGTAGGGATATTTTTTTAAATTGTAACTAATATCCTTCATATGCCTAAGTTTACATGAGCAAATTTTGATAAATTTCATATTTATTTTAAAAATCTTAGCTTCTTAATTCTTCATTATGTTCTAAATTTTGGTGGAATGACAAATTTGAAAAAGTCTTATAGGGAAGTGAAAATTGTTGTAACACTGATATACTTGAATATTTTTTCTTCTAAGGTCAGACATTGATCGGTCAGATAGAAGAAAATAACAAAAATACTCAACCTATATACATAAGTACGGAATCATAAGATTGGCAATTTAGAGATATACCGAATAGTGGTATTCGGCAAACGGCCGAATACCGAATATTGACCTTTTCAACTATTCGGCCGAATATTCGGTCGAATATTGTATTGAGTTTTTAATGAAAAACACTTAAGCGATTATTTCAATGCTTTCTATTTCTTCCATATTGATGATCCTCATATTTTAAGTCGATTCTTTTCAACCAGATGATATTATCGGATGATGTATCACAAGATATTTTAAAGTAGGGGTCTTTCTGGTTTTCAAAATGTCGCCTATAACTGAAAAGACATCAGATGACTAATCGCTTCTAGGGCGTTTATCACCAACGTTCCTGTGATATCTGGAACAAAACATGTCAAAACAGGTGCAAAGCTATTTGAAATTGCTTCTTTGATATTGAATCAGATAAAGGTCTAATTTGTACAAGAAATCTCAAAATAGTTGTTGAAAAGAAAGATAATCTTCAACCTTTAGCACGAATCATCTTCCTTAAGCATATCATACTTACAACCCACGTATCCACACGGTCAGGCATTCAGGACGATTAAAAAAAAATTAAAAAAGGGCAAAAATTATGTTTATCTTGAAGATTTTGAAAAATAGTTATTTAATACAAAGTTTCAAAAAATTTAAAGAGAAATTTTGAGTTTTTTATTCGATTTACCAAATAATCTTAATAAACCCGAGCAAAATTCGGGAAGCTTTAAACATCCCGGCCAGATTTGACTTATCTGGAATCTTTACTGGATTTATGGGCAAGCATGAATATATCCAGAAAATCTGGAATAAACTATAATCAAATTGCCAATTTTCTTTAATTTTCAGAAATTACTATCATTTTAAATGGATTTACAGATCTTGGTCATTCTAAGAAATGAAAAAATACCTTTGGACATTAAGTGTGAATTTGCTTTATTAGTAAGAAATTTAAATTGGAGTCACATTCTCTATTGGAGTGATCAGTTTTCCAGTAGGCGCTTGAGAAACGTGTGACTTCAATTGACAGTCTTGGAACCTTCTTATCTTTCTGTTTGACACCAATATTTTACAAAATGAATTCAACACACTTTACAAAGTGATGACTGAACTCATTCCAAAAACCATTCCAAACTCACTTGCGTTTACAAGAAATTTATAATTAGATTGCAAAAATTACAATTGAGTTTTTGAATCACAGTAAAGATTCTCTTGCACGATAGGGAAGAATGACATCCAAATGTTAAATTCTCAGAAAAAAAAATCTCTTGCACTAATTTATCCCAAGTAACAATTTTAGCTTTATTATGGTCAGCAAAATTTCGTTTGGACTATAGCATTAATCTTCATAAAAAGCTAAAGCGCATTCTATAACATCACCTGGACTCTAATAAAGCCAAAATTAGGCTATTTGGCCCTACTCTGGAAACGTCATCATGACATATCATTGTTGGTCATCAATGTTGGTCACCGAAGCTTTTAAAAAGCTATTATTAAACATGTTAGGAATTTTTGTTTTTTTCGATTCTGTGAGTTCTCGGAGTTTTATTTTTATTTTTCCCAGCAACCATAATGGTTGATGAATGATGATTGCATTAATGAGATATTTATGATCTGGTAAAATTAATACCAGAAATTCCAATGTTTTAACCATATTTTGAGCCTTTTTAAATAAAAACGGATTGGTTGTTAATTACCCGTGGAATAAATCATGAGTTGAAATCAAATTTCTTTGTCTGACGTCATCTTGAAATCCAAGATGGCGGATTCCGCTGATCTTTCAAATGTTGTTAATGACTTAAAATCGCATGAAACCCCATCAATATTGGTATTGGGTGAAAGGGCTAAACGAGTAGAAGTCGAATTTTGCTATCAGACGCCATCTTGAAATCCAAAAAGGCGGCATCCGCTGAACTTTTAATGCTGTAAATGACAAAAAGTCGCATTAAACAACTACAATATGGGTATTGGCACTGATAACTGATGTACAAGCTCGAACAAAAAATCTTCAGAAACGTGTGTAAAATTTCCAGTGCTCTCTTTTAAAGAAGCCGTTAAAAAGTGACGAAAAACAGTGCCATCTATTGCTTGATTTGTAACTTTTGAACGGCGCAATAGATGGCACTGTTTCTAGATAGCTCTTTTGAAAGTAAGAATTTTTCGAAAGGGCGCAATGGTATTTGAACTCATTAATAAATAAATTTGAATACATGAATTGCTCTTCATAATTAGATGAACTACGAATCAATTTCAGCTTAGAAAAATAGCATCATTATAATGTTGTCACTAGAGAGACTGAAGAAATGACAAATATACAAGCTGTAATTATTAAATTCCAGATACGTATTCTAAATTTCAAATGCTATCATTCAAACAAGCCGAACCAACTTTCGAAGTACCTGATTCTTGGAAGCGCGCAACTGTATATGATCTCAAAAATTTATAAACTAACGTCGTAAACAAATTTTACCTTGATTCTTTTTACTAAAAAGGACTAACTAACAACTTTGAACAAGCCAGACGAATCAGTTATTTTATTAAGTTGAGCTTAAAATTAACAATCCAACGAAGAAATGCAGATTCTATGCTACTCTGAGCGGGCATTTTCACGCATCATATCAGGTTTATATTAAGTGCTTCATGCTAGTTTAAAGCAATTCGGAAAACAGCTTTAAGCGTAAAACTTTGATAACGCAAATCATAAATGTGTAATAAATCTTCAAAATCAATTTGCTCGAAACTCGTTAAATAGATCCGACCTTTTCATAATTGACTAAAAATTTGTTATTTTGTTTTGTTTACATTTAATTTTCTTCTTGACAGTTCTCTCTGGTGTCCTTGGAGACATCTGGTGGCTCAACCAAAAAACATGAATTGATTCAAAACAGTCGTTGGGACTTTACACACTTTTCAAGGCTTAGCTTGTACATCAGTTCATCAGTGGTATTGGTTGAAAGGGCTAAACTAGAAGAAGTCATTTTTTTTCTTTTCGACGCCATCTTGAAATCCAAGATGGCGTCTTCCGCTGAACTTTGAAATGCTGTTAGTCACTGAGAATCGCATGAAAGGCCCACAATATTGGTATTTGGTGAAAGGGCTAAACTATAAGAAGTCGAATTTCGCTATCGGACGTCAACTTGAAATCCAAGATGGCGGCTTCCTGAACTTTAAAATGCTGTTCATCACTGAAAATCTTATGAAACTCCCATAATATGGGTATTGGCTAAAAGGGCTAACCTAGAAGAAGTCAAATTTCGCTATCAGGTGCATCTCAAAATCCAAGATGGCGGCTGTCACTGAACTGGCAACCCGTTTGAACATTTTGTGTTGTCAAAATCGAACGATTTTTTTTTCCCAACTTTGTTTTTACTTAGTACCACATTTTTTATCATGTTTTTGATGCATTTATCACTTTTCGTGTTTTGTCGATAGTTTTGTTTTTTGCCATATTTGCTATTTATGTCATTGTATTATGTCTATCATGCTAATATGTCTAAATTGTATTGGTCCTATTAAAGCGAAAAAAAAAGTTATTTTGTTTCTGTTATTTGTTTGATTTAAGGAAATGTGCCAAAATCGGATGTTTCCAAAATCGAGTGTTGCCAAAAACGATCGGAGTTTGTATTGTGGTTGCTTTGTGCGATTTTGGGTCACTTACAGCATTTCAGAGTAAAGCAAAATGAGAAAATCGACTACTACTCGTTTAGCCCTTTTACCCAATACCAATATTGTTGGGGTTTCAACACTTTTAAAGTTCAGCGGAAACCGCCATCTTGAATTTCGATGGCGTCAAATAACGAACTTCGACTTTTACTGGTTCATCTCTTTCAACTAATACCCATATTGTAAGGGTTTGAGGCGATTTTCAGTCATTTACAATATTTTTAAGTTGAGTAGTAGCCGCCATCTTGGAATTTAAGATGGCGACGGGCAACGAAATTCGACTTCTACTCGTTTATTACTTTCACCTAATAACAATATCAAGAAGGTTTCATGATATTTTCATTTATTTACAACTTTGAAAATAAAAGCGGAAGCCGCCATCTTGTATTAATGATGGCGTCAAGCAACAAATTTTGTTCCTCCTATTTGAACCCTTTCACTTAATACTCATATTGTAGAGTTATTCATTCCACTTCCGGTAATTCGAAGTTTTCATAGATTTTTAGAATTTTTTATTATTTTAACTCAAAATCAACACACAGAACTTATCAAAAATGTGTAAAAATGGGAATTCCAATTCAAATATGTGCTATCTAATCTGAGCGTGTCCTGTTTTGACATCTTGATCGAGAACTGTCACTAAGTTTTATGGCGGTTTAATAATCAGGCACTGAGTGCTATTATAGAACATGCAAAAGAGAGCTTGGAGCAAACTTCTAAGTTTGTGTTTTGTTATAGTTTAAACATAGCATTCCTAACTTTTTCTAAATAACTGAAACAGTATGTTTAATGAAAGATTTATGACCGTTTTCAAAACTATCTGAAAACAGATGGTCGATTCAAGAATATAAGCATTTTGCATGACCATAATAAAACCATCATAAAACGAGCTGCACAAAAAAAAAGCCATAATAAAACCATAATAAAACATCGAAATGCTATTTAGCTTGATCTGTGTTACTTGGGTTGTTTACAAACTTACAATAGTAGGCTTTTGCTTTTCATAGGAGACGGAATAGCTGCGCGTGGTTTTTAATAAAAAAAAAAGTTGGAAAAAACCATAAAAAGCTATTTTGTTGAAGATTATAGGCAGAAAGTTGAAAGAAAAAAATTGAGTTTTTGCTATTTTTTTCAATTATTGCCAAAACGGGATTTGAGCTTTATACTGAAAAATAGAATATTTTTCAATTTTTCATTAATATTCTTATTAAAAGTAAGTATGGGCTTCTAAATTCTTCAAGGTTAGTTGTATAAATATTATAACTAATGTTTTATGGTGAATTTGCACATATAAAGAAGCAAACAATGCTTGGTTAACTCTGTATAAATACTTTAATATTTTCATTTTTGAAACAAACAGCGTTCCACTCAAAGCCATCGTATTCTAGATATAGCAAAAACTAGCAACTAGTTTTAGGATATGTTTTTGATAAGGCTTTCACCTATTCAAAAATATAAAATTTACCACGGCGATCGGCAACGCAAACTTTATTTTTGCTTCCGAAAAACAGAACAGAGTAAGTGTTTTACGCACACGCTCTCAAACCACTGGGCTCGCAGGGAGAGGCGGGCTATATGCGCATATTAAGGAAAGCACTCATTTTCTCCCATATTCCCATAGATAGGAGTCTGAAAACTATATACACATGAGCGGACATCTGTTTTACGTACGTTAGAGCAATTTTTCTGTTAAAATCTCTTACAGGTTTTGTAAAAATAATTTTATAGTAAAAAAAGTCAAAATAGTCGATTTCCGAAACTGGCGGGCTAAATGCGCATATTTATGTTTTAAGCTTTATTTCATAAACACTTGCAATATTTTCATATTTTTTCATTGAAAATGGTAGAAACGGATGTTAAGCATACGTCAAGGCTGAAATTTTGGTGAAATTTTTTACATCATAAGTTTTTTTACATGAAACATAGTTAGGTATGCCATATGGCCATATTTCATGGTAATATTTTGTTCATATCGTATTTTTATCGAATCAGTATGAAGTTTTTCTTTTTTCGCTGTAAGATCGTAATGTTTCAATAGAGAAAAGTTAAAACATTATAAGACTTATCTATTTTCCTTGATATATGAATTTAACCTGCCTTGATATGGGCATTCAGAACCTGTCTCTTATTCCAATATCTTATCATATACAACCTTGCCAAAAGCTTCAATTTGTTGAATTTCCGATTTCCAGATGAATAAGAAAGAAAAACCATAAAAACTTTTATTCACAGAATCTGTACGCACGATAAATAAAGTTCAATATATTCATACAAAACTGACAAAAATTTTGTTTGAATTTTTAAATATTTTCGACTTTATATAAAAATTTAATTTTTTCATGCCATGTGTTAAAAGCGTATTACCCTCAAACTGTACTGATTAGATATGATGAATCTCCAGCCATATCGTCAATCGCCTGTATGCGCATATTACCCAACATGCGCATTTAGGAACACTTCCCCCTACATGGGAATTCTCTTTCTGAGTTTCTCATGTATAGTTAGCTTGTGCAGAGCAAAGGCGAGAGCAATTCATGGGAGTTTTTCTTCAACATGCCCTCTAGCCTAAAATTTCAACACCTATCAAGCTTTTTCCTATTGGCGCACTAATGCCTGTCTATCCACATTTCTTTCAAATTTCTATAAAATAAATTCTCTCTAGTTTCCATTCCGCCGCACATGCCATAAAAATTAAAATCATATAAAATTACGGCGATCAAAATCATATAACAAGGTTTAAAATATCATCGGTTTCTTTGTATTTCGTTTGGGGTCTCTTGCTTTCAGTTGTAAATAAAAATGATATAAAATGCGAGAAGGAAATCATAAAAATTTGGAAACAAAAAAAGTTAGTATATGCTGATCAAAATTTTCTATTAAAAAAATTATAAAAATTGTTGAATTCATGTAGGTAGAGTGTCAAACTTTATTCGTGTTAATGTTTTTAATTTTATCTTTTCGTATTTTTCGTAACACATCCATCCAAATCATCTTGAAAGAGCAAAATTTACTAGATGACATGCATATAGCCTAGAGTTGCACTCCGTCCCGCAAAAGCGGGACATGTCCCGCTTTTTTGTTGAGTGTCCCGCTGTCCCGCTTTTTCCTCAAAATGTCCCGCTTTTTTTATCGGTAAAAATTTACAAAGTTAACTGACTAACAACGAAAAAAATCAAACTTTTAGTCTCATTTTGAATTCCGTGATGAACATAAAATCATTCAAATACATCTTTCCCAAATAACACTGAATGATTAATGAGAATTTTCAGGCCACTTATGAAACTTAAACTTGGTCTTGTAGCCTGTTATAAAACCTGAAATGTTGCTTGGTTTTTTTCAACATAAACAGCATTTTTCATAGTTTATTTAAGGCAATACTGAAGAACTCTAATGCTTTAGCATTACAGTAAGATTTTGATTCTGTTAAGTGTTCTTGGAGCAAGTTCAACCAATGTATGAAGAAAATATTGTTTAAGTTGCCTCCAAAAAATTATAGATTATAGAATTAAACAGAATAATTTTGGATCCGCAATCTTAGTTAAATTGCGTTATATTAAACACCACCTTTTTCGACTAAATTGTCCAAAGTATATTAAGATGAAAGGTGATGGAAGTTTTCTTGAGTTTTCAAATTTTTAAACAAATTCCCTAAATAACCAACTAATTTTTAAACAAATTGCACAAAGATTTTTTTCACGGTATGAAATCCGCCTTTTTCATGAACGACTTGAAATATTTTCTCTCAAATAACGTGTAAATTCGCGAAAACCGTGGAAAATAACAGTGCATATGGCAAAAAACCGTGTAATTAGAAGTCATGTAGAAAAACTGGGTAAAATCAATCTGCGTTTAAAAAAACCTTAGTATACTTTCTATGAACAACTTGGCTGATGATGAAATTATAAGTTTGGCTACAAAATTAAGCGTTTTTCAAGATTTTCTTTTTTCGGCTGTGTCCCGCTTTTTCTTCGTGAAATGTCCCGCTTTTTTCTGAAAGTATCTGGTAAGTCTAATATAGCCAAATAGTAAAAAGTGACATAGCCCTGAAATCTTGTTCAAGCAATTATTTACGAACTAACGAATAACTGAAGATAATGTGGAAAACGGTCAGAATTAGCTTTGGTATGTTTTTGAGAAAATTTGATGCATCAGAAACAAACCGAACGTTAATCACAAAATAGCTCATCAACAATAGACATTCAATTCAATAATAAAATCGTTCTTTGTGCAGATTTTTGTAGTTAATATTTTCTAAAATCTGTTGTTTCAAATGTGCCATTACTATTTTAAGATTGCACAAAACTTTCATCATTTTTAACTAGCGATTTAACATGAAAACCGAGAAGGAAAATAACAGATATAAGAAAAAAATATATAAAAAAAAATTCATTTTACTTACCGTTTAACCCAAAACTCACTACAAACTGTTCCCCCTTTCCCCTCAACGTAACACACTCATATCAGATTTGCTATAAAAAATTCAAAGACCGTAACAAACAGATGGTGGGAATTGTTCTTTGTTTTTTAACTTTCGCCACCGACTGTTAAAGAAATAGCTAGTAATATTAAGGTAGCTACAATTTTAGTTGTATGTTAATTTATATATGTGTTATTCTACGTTACACTTATAACGTTCAAAAGTACCTATGAAAAGCACCTTTAAGTTTGTTTTTTTGTTCACATTTGGGTTGTTGAAAACCCCAAATGATAATTTTTATTCAATGTTTAACAGCACAAAGCTCCAAAAGAACCTGGTTAAAACAATACCTCTTAATCCTAAAATGTATAACTCATTCCCCTAATATTAATGTCTAGGCAATGCTAACTGCTTTGTATAAATCAAGCTAAAATTACTTGTTAGATGGCCACCTTTCCACAGCTTGAATCAATCGATACTAATAACCCTCTCACATCAGCAAACGCAACTCAGGAAGGATCTTCGTTCGAGAGTGCCTCTTCGCTGTATTCCTTGGCCCGGGTTGACGCTATCAGTGAAGACACACCACCGGTGGAGGAAATTCCTCAATCACCCCCTCACATTCCCGTTCTTCCCAAAGCCTCTCCGGCACATTCGGTAAGCAGCAGCAGCAGTGAAAGCTACGCGATGGCAACGAAGAAAAGTTCTCCTCCTCGAACGACAGTGCTGCCAAAAGCGATGGGTGGAAAGATCAAGATCAAACCCGAATCCATATCTGATGACGAACGCAGCGAAAAGCGATACTCGTCATCTCACGACGAAAAAGACTTGGGCAAGGGAACTTTAACGAGAGGTGCTCGGAGGGGTCGCGATTGGAATGAGGAAGAGCGTCGAAGGAAAAAGAGCACCTTCAAGCTTGAGTTTGACAAAGATTCCCTAAGAACTTACACGACTCCGATGCTGAGACAGCCGAGCCCTGGCTTCAAGAAGCTATCCCCCGAGGACAAAAGTGCACTAAACGTATTGGATGGAGCGAGCCCTAGCGGTAAGCAGAAACGGTTCCGGCCTAAGACTAGAAAGTCACCTCGAGCACGAACGGCAACCGGTGGAGAGGAAACGACGATCGCTGCGAGTACACCGATGCGACGGGCCAAGACTCCCTTGATACGGAGTCCGGAAAAACCTCCGAGTTCAACGCTGCCGGCGCATGTGACCGTGCCAAAATTGAGTCCAGCTCAGTATTACTCACAAATTAAAAGTCCACCTTCGGGAAGCTCGCCCCGGAAACAGAAGATGCCCCCTACGGAACAACGATTGAAAGCAATTTCCACCGAGTCGCTGCGGTCCGTATCTCCCGGGTCCGATTCGGTGTTCTACAGCGAGGCGGACGGATTGTCCCAATCCGATCAACAGGTGAGCTATTTGATGCATCAAATTAGGTCTAAATCTTTTCAATTTTGTTCCAATCATTATATCGGTTCCAAAACAATCATCGCTCCAAATCCCCCCACAGGTCCACTGCCACCATTGCGGCAAGGAGGTCGAATCCGGGACGGGAACCGGAACTGGAGCCGCCGGCGAGTCGGAAGAATCGATGACCACCGCCCTAACGCTCGACTCGACCGACGGCGATCGACCGGATATCGTACAGCCCCCGGAAGGCTTTGCCGATTCACCCGACTGCACCAAAACCGTCCACACCCGGCTGTACAAGAAGATGGACAAGCGATTTCGCTCCGAAGACCGGCACGCCGATCGATCGCGTCACTTCAAATCGCGCCAGGAGTACCGAGCGAAGGTGAGTTTTTGGTTTTTCGGGTGTTGAAAGTGATTGAGAGGATAATTTTGTTCCGCAGAGCGAAGAGCGAGGTCGGGATGAGACGGAGCCGAACAATCTGCGACCCGCAGGATCTTCACCTTGTGTCGCGCCTGTAGCTCCGTACACGGAGCATCAAGCGGAACCGGAGCAAGGAATCTACCATGGGAACTACAAGGCAGGATTGTGGATCTGCATTGCCGATCGAGACGTTTGGCGTAGGTACGATTTGAGTGGAGATGGATCATTTGATCGGGCTCCACGAGATGTAGCCGATCGTAGGGGATCTACAGATTCGGAAAAAGATTTTCGCAAGAAGTATCAAGCGATCACGCATCGTTTGGTTCATCGGAGATCGTGTGTCGAGATGTATCGACGACAAAGTACGAATAGCTTCGGTAAGATCTTAACTTCGTTTTGTCTCAACCGATCAGTTAAAATCAATTGAACTTCCAGAAACGGACAAAACGGTAATGGTTTGTCGTAAATCGGGTGAGTTCGGCTTTCGGATACATGGTTCCAAACCGGTGGTGGTATCTGCTATTGAACCCGAAACACCTGCTGAAACTTCGGGTCTTGAGGTCGGTGATATCGTTCTTTCGGTAAACGGCATTCCGGTGATCGACAAAAGCCACTCTGAGGTGGTGAAGATCGCTCATGCTGGTAGCGATACTTTGGAACTTGAGGTTTGTCTTTAGAGAACTGTTAAGTTCACACAGGGTTTAAGCTTTATTTTCACAACTAGGTGGCGCGCACAATTGGAGTTCTATCACCCTTAGATGACACCACATCGAATCCCTCGCTTTACTCAGGATTTTTGTGGAGGAATTCCACCACAAATCCTGGAAAATGGATCAGAAGGTGGTTCTTACTTAGGCCGGATCACTGCCTGTATTATTACAAGTCTGAGTTGGTAAGTATCTTCGATCATCTGGAACCTTCCAATTGAATCGAACGATACATTCTTTTATCAAAATTCACAGGACAACCAACCAATCGGTGCCATCATGTTGACCAACCACAAGGTCGATCGTCTCACCATCGAAGCTTCCGGGAAGGCCTTTTCGTTCGCCGTGGACACCGAAGAGGGTACCAAGGTTCAGCTGGCCGGAGATACTGATGAAGCAGCCAGCCGCTGGATAGCTATCATAAGCCATGCTGCTCAGCAGAGTGATCCCTGGCTGGAAAATAGGTAAATCGTAGAAAAAAGATTCAATTTGACCGTTTTTTTAACGAAACCTTTCTTCAACAGTGCCCGAAACCTTCGACTTTCGGTAAGCGGAATTCATAAGCCGGACTGTGCCGGACCCCTCACGAAGTTGGGCAGCAAATGGCGATCCTGGACCAAGCGCTACTGCGTGCTGAAGGATGCCGTCCTCTATTTCTATCACGATGCGGGCAGCAAAAATGCGTTCGGTAATTTTAACGTTTTCCTACTTAACTTTAACCTAGTTTCTTAAATAGAACCCAAAGGAGAACCTTTTTTAAATTATTTTTAAATTATTTTTTCTTCATTTTTGTTATTCACTTTTCAACAGGGATGGCCTGCCTGCAGGGCTACCGGGTGCAACCGTCGTCTGCCGGTGGCAAGAAGTATGCCTTCGAGATCGTTCCTCCGGAGCTGACCCTGAGGCACTACTACTTCCACACCGACACCGAGATGGACAAGAAGCGGTGAGTACCATTTTCAAGGTCTAGAATTTGTTTTCAGATACTTTGGGACCACAGTATTGGAAATATCAAACCGTTTTGAAATCACAAATCGGCCGTAGTCTAGGGATAAAAACTAGAATCCTCTATACCAGTGGTTTTCAAACTTTTTTCTCTCAGCGCCCCCTTTTGAAAAATTGTCGAGCTAAACGCCCCCCTGGGCAAATTTTAGAAAATCTTTAAAAAATGTTAATCTTAATCGTTGAAAAACCATTAGCTTTCAGCTATATGTTGTTGCAAGATTTTACTCAAAATTAATTCCAATTTATATGAGGCCTCCAAACATAACATACGCGTTTTTCTAGAAATAAGCTTTTATGCACTCATACTCTTTTTCTCTAAGGGCATCATATTGCTTAAAACCTCCAGTAAACAGTTAATTCCATTTAAAGTTTCCTCGACAAAATTCTATAGTCAACATTGATTTGAATTATTGAATACAAACGGATTACTGTTAAGCTGGTGGAATAACGTAAAAAAAGTATTTTTTCTTGATATCTGAATTTCAATCCTTTTCAATTTATGCAGAATTCACGGTTCTTTAAGTTTAAATTAGATTCTACTAACTGAATTGCGTCAATGTTAGTGATACTAATATACTAATAAGAACTTATAATAAAAATTCCCTTTCCTGATTTTTTTTTTCATTTTTTCTTTCAAAAAAATCTATCATTAAATCATAAATTACGCCTTTTAACTTAGATTTTTTCGAAGGTTTAGCAGATTTTTAAGACAATACATTTTAAAGATTATCAAGCTTTCTTAAATTAATTAAAAATCAAGCCATTTAAAATTTATCCTTTTCAGCATAACCCAAAATAATCTAACAAAACCATCATGTAAGAGCGTATACAAAATCTGTGACAATTAAAAAAAAATATTTTAAATGCATTTTTAGACATTAATTGACATTATTGAGATAAAGGATCAAACATTTGCTTGCAGCTTTGTGAAATTATAGATATTTTAGTCTTGAACTTGATGTTTAGTTCTTTAACGTAATTTCGTTGTTTTGCATTGAATTTACTCATTGTTATTTCAAATCAACGTTGTTCTGTGATCTGTGAAAATGGAAATTACGACCTCACCGCCCCCTTGAGCCCTTACACCGCCCCCCAAACTTCAAAATTGAGCTCACCGCCCCCCTGGAAGCTCTCAACGCCCTCAAGGGGGCGGTAGGGACCACTTTGAAAACCACTGCTCTATACCAATGGTCGGTCATAGGATTGAATATAGCACTCATAGCATGGCTGTAGAAACGATTTTCAGGTTCAACCCCCCTCCCCACACCGCATGAGGGTCTAGGAAAAGCAAGCAAGATGTTCTACTCAACGCTTAAATTTTTAAACTGGTAATCAAATTTTGATGCTTGAAAAAAGTTATTCAAGATGAACAATCTTGACTCAGAACTGATGCCAAAACCTCGAAAACATATTCCAGTTTCAGAATTCTGCTACAAATTCCCAAAAATTTTTCACTTGATGATAAAAATTTCTTTATGAATTCTAAATCAATCAATCTGACTAAATCAAAATCAGAAAAAAAAATCACCAATTCGTGAGTTTTTAAGTGGAAAATGATGGACTTTAAAGGTAATGGGTCAAAAATATTTTTACCATGTCCTTTTTCATCGTAAATTTCTTTAAAAAAACATCTGAAAAATTCATTAGCAACACAACGCTTCCAAAATTGTGCATATCCGATAATAGCCTTAGAAATCATCCTGAGTTTTTTTTATACAAACTCTAAAATGGCGATCCAGAATTGATAACTCAGAATAAGATTCATAATTCGGAAGTCATATTTTGATTCTGCTTAGAAATAAATAAAGAAATACCTATGAATTCAGATTGAAACCAAATATAAAATACTAGATTGAGGATTGAGGACTCTCAAATTGAATTTTTTTTTATCTGGAATCTACATTCAAAAATCGTTTTTATTCACATTTCAGAATCCGTATTGAAATACGGAAAAAATGCAAAATTTTAAATTCCATAAGAAGTAATTTTTATAATTTTAACTTATATAGTAGCTTAATCTGAATTTTGAATATTTAAAGCAGTAAACACAATTGTTATTCGAAATTCGGACTATGCTTATAAATAAGATAAAATTTTCAAGATTACTATTTCATTCCAGTTTCAAATTGCAAGAGGTCATAGACTTAGAATTTTAGAATAGAAATTTAGTCAGTTGTTATTTTAGAAAAAAAAGATGTCCTCAGGGTTTTATGCAAGGAATTCATTTTAATAAAAAGTATTTGAGGATAAAGTAACATGTAACGTTCCCGTAAAAAAATTGATAGTATTTTTATTGCAGTTTTATCAAGAGGCAAATTTGACAGAAATTTGCTTTTCTCAACAAATTAATAGTCCATACAATAGAGGGTTGATGGTTAAAATCTACGAATTTGCTCGAGAGTTTGATAGATTTAGCTTATTCTATTTGAGCATAGAAAAAGTTTTTTTTCACAAATTTGAGGCAAGCAAGCAAAAATGTTTTCTATGTTCAAATCAAAAAAGCTTAATTGACCAGATTTTAGAGCAAATTCAAATATTTGAACCATCGATGAAAGTTAGTTCTTTTATTTGTAACTAAAACATTCCTTGTGCAAATTTTGTTTATCATTTTAGAGATTTTCGTATGCAATTTTAAATATAATTGATTTAATACATTTAACTAGAAATGTAAAAGATCTGAAAAAAGAATAAATAAAAAGTAATCAGAAATAATCCGTTTATTTTTTTTTATTTGTGCATTCTTTGAACAAATATATCATACAAAAAAAGGTCCCTAAGTGAAAAGTGAAACAAAATTTTTAAAAACAATTAGAATATGAAAAATTTAAAAAAAAACATAAAAGCAAAAGCTGCAACATTTCATTCAAAAATATACATCTGTATTTTTTCATTCGAATGAGAGTTTGGAAAGTAAACTAAATTCTTATAACTCAGAAAGTGCTATATATTCAAATAAAAATAATTATGTGAAATGATAAAGTGAATTCAAAATTGAAAATGTTGAAGAGAATTGAAAAAAATATCAGAAAAAATCCTAAATTGTCAGTCAATAGTCTAATTTTGAACGTTTCTGAAATCTGTAAATCACGTCAATCCAAAAAAAATCTTGAAAAATTTTAAATTTCATGAATTTAAGAAATTTGAAATCAATAGTTTTTGAAAAAAGAATCAGAAATCTAGAGAATTGAAAAATATTGATAAATTTTATTAAGGTAATAATTTTTATTTTTATTCCAAAAATTGTAAAACGAAAATCAAATCAAAATATTTCGATAACCTCAGAAATTTTAAAAATTTAAACTATTCTCAAATCTTGAAAAACTCTAAAAAAAAATTAAATTGGAAAATTTTAATGTTTTATTCATGTTGTATGATAGTTTTAAAATTTTGGGAATCTTCATCAATTTTGCATTTGTCGAATATTTTGAAAATTTATATTTTTTTATGTCTCGGGATTTCAAAAATTCTAATGATCTAACAGATCTTTAAATTTAAAACAATACAAAATTCAAAATAGCATTTTTTTTATTTTAAAGGAGCTCTAAACTTTGAAGTAAATCACTTATTGAAAAAAAAATTTCAAAACTGATTATCTCAAAAATTTAAGTAAAAAAATGTTTCTAAAACTTCTGAAAATTTTTTGATCTTGTCCCTTTTGAGATGTGGAAAGACTCGGAAATCTCGTAAAGTTTCGCAAAAATTTTTTTTAAATCACTTTTAAATCATGTTTTTTTTTCAAACTACTAAAATCTTGTAAATCTTGGAATTTAAGAAAATGTTAAATATCTCAAAGATGTATTTTTCAAACTGCCATATCACAGATAGAGGCAAACAATGTCATATTTTAACTTGAAAAAAAAATCCAATGTTGGTAATTTACAATAAAAATTAAAACATTAGGCTGACCCTTCAAAGGAGAGTTCTCTCATTTTTCTTGGAAAAGTCGCATTTTCATCGTACAATTAATTATTTAATGCTATAAAATAAGCGATTTAGCCCTTTTTGTTACCATTCTGGTCAGTTATTTGACAAATATTGTAAAAATTAAATTGCCATCGGCAATAAAATAATGAATAGAGCTAAAGTCTGCTATGCCGATCCTATATCATAACATAGCATTCTAAAGTGTAAACAACTAAACCACAGAGAGAGAGAGATTCGATCTCATAACCATTGGCATAGCAGACTTGAGTTCTATTCACTATATTTTATCCGCTGGCAATTGATATGTAATTTGAGGCAACACGTTAAGTTTACACTGTTATAACCATGGTTAAAATGTTCCAAGAAAAATGACCTTTTTTGAAAGTGAATTCAACAATATTTGACCAAAATGGTAAAGAATTGGGCTAAATCGCTAATTTTACTTTTTTTTTGCATTCATCAGTTGTACGATGAAAATGCGCTTTTCCACGAAAACGAGAGGACTTTCCTTTGAAGGGTCAGTCTAGAGCGTTTTTTTGTTTCAATAATTAACAAACTATGGATTTTTTTTCTCGAGTGAAAAAAAATAACGTCTCTGGGATAATTCCAGAAATTATAGATTGATATTAAAACTACACAACGTTGTCTTTGTTTAATTTTGTTTTTGTCCCAATCTTAGATATAGCAGTTTGAAAAATAAACCTTTTTGATAGAAAAATCCTTATAACTAACGAATGTTTCAAGATAGACATTTGCAGTCTAAGACAAAACGGTACGCTTTTTTATTTGATAAAAGTGCTTTGAAGAAACGTCCTTACGAATAAATTCATTTAATAGAGTTAGAGCTAAAACACTATATTAAGACACGCTCTAACATTTCAACATTGAAAAAATCATAGGGCACATCCTAATCATCATTTGAAATTAATGACTACGAAAAAGTTGCTTTAAAAGGTACCGGCTGCAGCTTTGTAGAAGACAATTTTACTCTATCTTAACAATCAAAAAAGTTTGTGTGTCACAATCATGAAAAAAAATGACACGTCCTTATATCTGATACTTTAAAATTCAAAGCGCTTTATTGAATGAGTGTTATTGATGAAGATGCCTTTTCTCTAAATCTTATAGTTTCTGCATCATTAATTTTGCCTCGCTCAATTCCAGTTCTGGACCACTGTGCGCTGCAATCAAGCAAGATTCTTCCAACTCGTCTAGAAAACTTTAAACCTCTATGAAAAACCCGTCCTCGACGTTTTGTGCACTTATTCCTGTGGCCTTTCTGCTGTGAACATCCGTCCACACGTTGAAATCATTAAATATCAATTCATCAGGATTCACTCACTTAAAATACGAAATTTTTCGTAATAATTTATCAAAGCGAGAAAAACGCGCGCGATGTCAATCAGCCATTGTCCAAAATCTCAAAATTTTCAAACATATCAAAACATCAAAAATTCAAAAGTTATTAAAAATTTCCAACTTCTTAATAACTTAAAAATTTAAAAATTCTCAGGAATAACAAAATCAAGTGCTAGAAAAAAACCCAAGTGTTTTAAAGTTTCGAAAAGGTTTTGAATGTTTAAGTAATCCTAAGTATCTCAAAAATCACGATAATCAGATAAAATTGAAAAATTTCAGAAATCATGCAATTAAAAAAAACTCAACTACACATATCTCGATAATGTTAAAAATATCTAATATCTCATAAATATCTTAAATTTTGAAAATGTGGACTACAATTTATAAATGTTGTAATGCTCAAAAATTTCGACTTCACCAAAAATCTTGCTTATCTAGAAAGTTTCGAAAACCCCGAAAATAATATGTTAATGTTACTATCATTTATCGACCATAGCGGTGAAAAGTCATGTCCTTTTTAGTAGGGACATCTGAAGATTATGAAATAATATGTTAATTTCATAGTTTCAACGGAAAAAAATAGAATTCAAAACTAAATGATACTGAAATTCTCAAAAATCACAAAAACCTTAAAATTCTGGATATTTAGAACATATATTAGGTCTTGAAAACCTTTTTTTAATTTTTGGAATTCCAGAATGTTAAAAAAAAAATCTAAGTACATACCTTAAAAAGTCTGGAATGGAAAAACCAAAATTTGAAAACAATATCTGGAATAAAAAAATCCTTTAAAATTTAATTTTTAGAATCGAACTACAGTAGTTTTTCGATTTTATCAATATTCGCCATATTCACGCACGATTTTATCACTCTTTTTTCAAAAGTATTAAAAATCATACAAAACCTATTTAAAGTCTCTTCAAATCAATAAAAAATAACGAAACGGTATATGAGTATTAAATAATGTGAAAGTGTTGAATTGAATTGTTCATTCTTCCTCTGAAAAGAGTATTTAAGTGCTTGAAATCGTCATTCGAACTTGAAAAACGTTTAAATTTATCCAATTAATTGTTAAAATATGGGAATGAAAAGATTATCATAAAAGATTATCTGAAGCGTTTTGAGCCAAAGAGGTATAGATTTTTGTTTTAAAATTTCACACCAGTTTCAATTCGAGAAACGAAAAAAATATTTTAAAAACCCTGTTAAAAAGTGCATAGGACGCACATTCATTTTTGTGCCATTTTTTTTTTTTTCATATATAAAACGTGTAATGCACCGATGTACACTAAGGTTTTATACGCGGTTTGTAAAGGACGCACCCTCATTTCTGGCCTTTAAAGTTTGGCAAAAAACCGGATCCTTTACAGCGTTAAATGCAGTAAGTTGCTCTAAATTGAACTTTTTTGAAAATTAACGCCTCTGGCTTCAAAGAGCTTATCTGAAAGCAAAATAAGTTTTAATAAGTATTTTTATGGTGCAGTTTACGCTAGATTTTTTTATTATTATTTAATCGAAATTAGAGAAAATGTCTTTTCTTTTTGTTTAAAGTATTAGTCTCACTCAATTGTGCACTCTCATGGGATGAATATTTTCATATCAATACTCTACATGCTTTGGCTTTAAGGAAAAATCGTGGATTGCTTTGCTTGAGAACATTATAAAGTCAAGTCAATTCTTTGTCTTCTTGTAAGGATGATAAGTTAAGTTTAAAATGCATTGAAAATCTGATGAAAACTTAGCATGTTATCACTTATTAAAAACAATAACTCATGATTGGAGACAAAATAAAAATATACACTTTTCAAGTTTCGCCAAATTCACGGATTCGGATTATCACGGCAATTTTTTTTAGCGTGATAAAATCGAAAAACTACTGTATATAATTTCCATAATTCGTTACTAAAACATTCGAAAATTGAATGTTTAAAAAATTTCAAATGTATCTCAGATTAAAAAATCGTTCAAAAAAGGTCAATATTTATTGTCACGATACAACAACAATAACTTCTAAGAAATTACTTACAATCAATGTGAATCTGTTTTATTTTCATTACGCTCTGTTTGGTATCATTGAAATTTGGAAACTTAATTTTTTTTTTTGGAGTATTTATTATTTGAAAGTTAAATAATTATCAAATTAAAAAATATCAACTATGAAAGAAAAAATCAAAGTTAAAAAATAAAAATAAAAACCCTAAAAAATTATTATGAAATAAAGAAAGATACAAGGTAAACTTGCAGTTGTGGAATTTATGGAATCAAGAAAGATCTTTCACTTTCTAAAGAATGCAAAAGTTACTAGATCCATCCAGTTTTTAAAAAAATCCAAACTCGAGATTCCAAAATAAGCTACAATGTTCATTGAAAACAAATTCCTGAATTTTTAAATCTATCCCACTTGAATACTCAACAACCTCATTACATTACTCATAATCCATTTCTTTGGTACCTACAAATTGAGAGTTCAAAAACTCTAATTCTTGAGAATCGATAAATTTACAAAAAGAAACTGAATTTTGTGGTTCCTGCAAATTCTCTGTTCGAGCTAAAGCGTAAATCGATTGAAATCCTAACTTTCTCTCCTTCTTTCCTCCCAACATAAAAAAAAAAACACTCCATTTCGTAGCTGGGTCGCCGCCCTCGAATATTCGATAGACCGCTGGATGAAGGCCGGCTGAAATACGTTGAAAAGATACGAGCAACTCGTATAGTACACATTCAGGCGTTTTCGGCCAGCCGTCGTCGTTTTCATCGTCACAGCAGCTCACCCAGTGCGATTTTTTTACTTTCTTCTGTGTTTTTCGTCCGGCAGCAGCAGCAGAAGCAGTACACTGAAAAAAGTGCGGTGGTTTGTTTTTGGTTTCATATTTTCAAAGAATTAGTTTTTGGAAAAAAATTGACAAAAAAAACTAGGTAAACGCAATGCGGGAGCACAGAGGAAAAGTACGAGATTTAATAAAGAAAAAAAAAATCAATGCATTAGTATTACAATTAGATAAGATTCGATGTCCAATTAGAGCCAGGTTAAATGGATGGGAAGCTTAAGTAGGATTTTGGACGTCATTTGTCAACTTAGAGGTCGGTGTGCTATTCGAAAATATGACACAAAAATAAGCTAATTGGTAAGATGCTCAAAATCCAGTTGTGATTCAAATGTGTTTAGTGTGTAAAACCTAGGAAAATATAGGAATAAAACTTTTGACGGATAAAAAACATCAACGAACTGAGAATTTGCGATTGGTAAGATGAGAATAAGTCGAATCTTAAGCGCACATTTTAAGAGAGAAACAAAAATAAACTACCGATTAGACCTTACAGAAGAGTATGTGTTAATATAGACAAGAAAATATCAGTGTAATGTATTCTAAAAACCAAATATTAAGAAAAATAAAATCGGGTATTCATGGCTTGAGCAACGTTGAAAAGTTGGAAAACAGTTAATTTTTTAGCTGTTTTGAGAGGGCAAACAATTTGCTGAAAGGTTGTCTGTTGATTGCATTAGAATAGAGTTTACGATTAGGAAATATGTAAATGTCACAATACTAAACAGTATCGAATTATAAATCAGATGTTTTTCTCTGAGAGAACTGATTTCGTTGCCAGTATTTATTGTGGAAAAAAATCTAAATGTTACAGAAACGATAACTGAAAACACGAATAGATGTCCGAAGCTTAAAAAATTTTCTGTACAATTTTGCAACTTTGATAGCTTTTTTCATAAGAATATCAAAGATTTTGTTAGTGAATAAAAATTTTACGATACCTAGTTGCAAAAAATCTCATATCATATTGAACAGATGATACCTTCGCTGATATTTGTTTTTCAAATGGAACGCATACATAAGATAAAAATATATTACCTACCTATCATGCTTCTCAAAAGTAACCACATATTATAAATTATTTAAACTTATCCTCAAAATTTCAAACTGAATAAAGTAACAACATCATGATTCATTTTTGAGTCATACTTGACAATTTACAATTTAAAAAATAATTGCCAAAATCACTCAACAATGAATTAGTGATAGTGATAATATAAACACTTCATATTAAAAAACAAAAACAAAAGTGCTTTGGTCATCGAGACAGTAAGAAATGATCGATTTCCTGGAAATCCGATTCAACCTTTTCAATCTCTCTTCCCATCTTTAGAGTATTCAGGAAACCTTGCTACACTCAAAGACAATAACTGTAAACCTTTCAGAACATCACATTCCATCTCGAAACATTCCCGTTTTCACAGCAATAAATTCATTCCCAAAAAGGACACTAATTTGTCCACCAGTGCTCAACCAGGTTTCCCAAATGTAAGTCTAAGAAATCCCCACGTTTACAGTTGCAAATT
The DNA here is from genome assembly GCF_029784155.1 of Uranotaenia lowii. Classification (NCBI taxonomy): domain Eukaryota; kingdom Metazoa; phylum Arthropoda; class Insecta; order Diptera; family Culicidae; genus Uranotaenia; species Uranotaenia lowii. The sequence continues at coordinate 17,864 of NW_026598249.1, read as the reverse complement.
TTTTTCTCTCAATCCTTGTGCAAATTCCATACAGAGAATACTCATCGCGCTACACAATTCATTTAACTTTACACAAAAACACCACACAAAAAGCCGATAACGAAAACGAATGACCTTAAATATAAAGTAAAGTTAAAAATTAAAATCCATTGATAAACGCCATGTAGATAAAACCACGGAATAAACTGAGTATTTTTTTTAAACTTACGAATCGTCACAGCGACCCTTTGAATATTAGAAAGAAAGAACAAAAAAGGTTATTTTAGACTAGTTAAGTTTTATAAAAAAGTATATCAATATTGACTATTGGAAGTAGTTTAGCCGGAAAAGTAAAAAAGCGGTATGTAGTTAATATATTTAAGAAGATATAAAAAAAATCTGCTAGTCGAAACAATTAATTGTGAATAGAAAATGCAATGTTCAAAGTTTTATTTGAATAACAAGCCCTGAAGACATACATAAACATGTAAAACCGTAATGCTATTAATTACACTCGATTTAGATTAAGTTGATATGCTCCTCCTCCCTGAAAAAAAAAATCGTATGACAGTTGAAGTAAATAGAAACAACCTCTAGCATCGGAACTTGATAGGAAGCAAAAATGCTACAGAGAAAAACCAATAAATAATATGCATCAATCTTCAAAAAAAAAAAAAAGAAAATTCACACAAACCCAACTGCACCGAAATAATTGAATAAAAAAACTTCAAATAAACCTTTAAAAGATAAAAGCACTGCCAAAAGCGGGAAATTTCCCCTTCGTGGGAATTAAAATACAGATGAAAATCCCGACGACGAAGGCATACCGAGAAAAAAAAACAACCATGAAACCGAATAACTTTAATCTCACGAGAAATTAATACAACACACGTAAAGCGGCGTAATAGTTACGACTACAGCAAAGAAGGTGCGAAATAGACCAATTACTAGAAGAAAAGAAAATCAATGAGAGAGAACTTATTAACTGTGGCGCAAAGAGGCGATACTCGATTAAAATATATATGAACCACAAATTAACGTTTCTGTGTTTCTCAATGGCTGATATATCACATTTCCCAAGGCAGTTTTGTTCGAACGTCTACCAACACTGTTTTGACGCAAGAGATTTTTTCTTGAAGAAATGTTTTATCAAAATTTCAAATTCAATCAAATGTCTGGAGATTCGGAAATTTTTCCTTTGTGTCTATGTCCTGTGGTTCAAAAGTTCTGAGTATGTGTGTCTTTTTAGATTTATTGAAAAGAAACATTTTGGACATCAGAGAACAGAAAGGTTTGTATTCTTGGCTTTATGCTTTTTAATCAAGTTTGTATAATTTTTACTTGAAATGTTGTTTTTAGAATTTAACTAATTTACTTTTTTTTTTATTTTGCACTAACAAATAGTTTTAGGCCAACACAAGTGTAAAGTGCCTTTCATTAATACATAAAAAAAGGACAACACTATGGGGGAGTCAATCGAATTGAGTTGAGAAATTTCGCGTCGTTTTCATATATTTATTATTTAATAATAACAAATTCGGAAAATTTCGAAATTTTAAAACTGACTCTAAAAATTCGTTTAATTTTGTTTGGAACTATCACGCAACACTTTAGGGCATTTCTAAAGAAAAAAAGCAGTTTTCGTTGATTTTCGATTGCTTTTTTTTAGAGTGAATATGAAAAAAGTGATGTATGTGATGAAGCAGTTTTACGAACATGATAACTGTAATTGTTAGTAGGATATTTAAATAGACAAGTTATTCAAGTCCGTTTAAGGGACAACTGAAATTAAATATTGACCAAGTCGTGAGGACAGCTTGAGCATGGTGTTCGCAATTTCATGCTAGTTGAGAGGACAGCTTGAAATTGGAAAGCGTGTTGGGAGGACAACCTGAAAATATAAACGCGAATTTTAAGCGAGTTAAGAGCTCAGCTTGAAATTGAAAAGGCGAGTTGAGAGCACAGCCTAAGCGTTTTGATTACAATTTTAAGTGAGTTGAGAGGAGAGCTTGAAATTGGATGGCCAGTTGAGAAGACCGCCAGTGCATATTGACGTGAATAACAAGCGAGTGTAGAGCACAGCTTGAAATTTAAAAGGCGAGTTGAGAGGACAGCCTGGGCGTTTCGATTAAAACTTCAAGCGAGTTGAGAGGACAGCTTGAAATTGGATGGCGAATTAGGAGGGTCTCCAGTACATATTGACGCGACCTTCAAACGAGTTTAGAGGACAGGCTGTGAATCCAAGCGAGTTGAGAAGACAGCTTGAAGCAGGAGAACCACGCGAATTTAGAGCAATTTGAGAAGATAGCTTTGGTGTTTTATACAAATAATGATCAAGGAGGATAAAGGGACAGCTTGAGATATGAGAGAACAAGTAAGGGAGTCAAAATGTCATCCAGAATAAATTCTTTTAAACGCGAAGTGCGTTGGGACGGACAGCTTGGAAAAAACATATGGTGCGGAAAGTTGAATGTTAGAAAAGTGTTAAAAGAATACCTGAACAGCATGTTGAGAGAACAGGTTTTGTTTGTGAGGAAAATTGATGATCAACCGAATTCTGAGGACAGTTTAAGATGAGAGGGAACTGTGAATGTTTCGAAGGACAGCTTGGATTTATTATATTGAATAACTCCGGGTGGAGAGAATAGCTTCAGATGAAAAAAAGCGTTAAGGATCTTACAGAATTTTACCAAGCGTTTTATTAGAACATTTAAAGCTAAGAATAGATTCTAAGGTGATTTCAACTAGCAATTATACAGCAAGTAAGATGAACACTAAACTGAAACAAACCAGTAAGAAAATCCATACAGATGATTTTCTGGGCCAAATAATTCATGCACTACAGTAAGAAACAATCCTCTTTGCGTGTGTGCTTGACTCATTTGAGAGGTAACACTTGGATAAGAATGCATCGAGAACAAAATTGATTCCGATAAGTTTTGATTAAATTTTTTTGGGATGGTGATTCATCCATGGGTGTTTTTATCGGCAGATTCTGTACCAGGAATTCATTAATATTCTAAATGCAACCCAAACTAAATCAGAAATGTTTGCCGAAGTAGCAGCGAAAACCTTAAGGTGTTGGGTGATAATATACAGTATTGTTCCGATTTTGTCAGCCCCATCTTGAATTTAGGGCTGACAAAACAGGGTACCTGACAAAATCGGGAAAAAAAATTTTCTTGAAAATAATTTCAATTTTGATTTGATAATTGTCGGTTTACTTGTTATTTTGATATTTTATGTCAATACCGTGATAAGGGGTGACATTGACCCCTTTTCTTTATTTTTTACCCTTCTTACAAGGAAGGGTATACATGTCGCTTGATAAACTAACTTTCGATCCGAGGCCCGGAGGGCCAAGTGTCATATACTATTCGACTCAATTCGTCGAGATCGGAAAATGTCTGTATGTGTGTGTATTTATGTGTGTGTATGTATGTGTGTTTTTTTTTATTAGTTGTTAACCCAGGTGGTAAATCCATTTTACGGATTGCATTCCAAGGCACGGCGAGCCACCGCGTCCCCCCAGTTTGCTACTCTGGGTCCATGGGTGCAATTGGACGACTCATGATACAATGCTAAGGAACACTGTACCCCCTACGCCATAAAGTCCACCTGGGGCCACTGACCTTTGTTCCCACCTCGAACTGTTTGACACACTTTGCTTCAATAGTGGGAGGTCATTTCGCGCTAGTGCGCTCCAAGGCAATACTCGTTTCCGAATCCTCTGTCAGCATAACCTCATTCTAACACAACTCGATGCCCGACCCCTCCTCTGACGAGTTAGGACCCGACGTCTCATCGTGTGAATGAGGTCCCCACGCAGCGCAACTACTAACTTTGTGAATCCAGTCCAAGATCCAGAAACACAAAGCGAGTTGTCGACGACACTTTCTCTGTTCAAACACGCGGGTAGGGGGGGTAAGCCCCCTAGGCCACGTGTAGGACTCAGACTCCTCCGAACTCACAAATAGTGTTGACTTAAGTCACCACTCAGCGCAACTACCCGATATTCAAGTCGGGCGCATGACCACCCGAAGCGCAGATCGGGCTATAGAACGCCCTAATCAGGTCACACTCGCGGTTCGGGTGCAACAATTCCCGAAACGCGTGTCGAACCCTGACACCTCCGGCAGAATGTGCCTCTCGGACACTGACGTGTAAACACGTCCCTAAGTGATCGGCCCACCATTGGCCACCACTTTGCGCATCTACTCATTTTGCGAATCGGGTCTATACCCACCGAAGCGCAAAACGAGTTGGCGATCGCTCTCCCTCCGGTCACGTCCGCATATCAGGGCCATGACCCCCCGAAAGCGTGTTGGACCATCACGCACACACCCAAGTACTGGTACCTAAGTACCCGGGTGCACCACTTCTTCCGCGCGGGTTTGGCAGACCCGTCGACAGCCTCTAGTGGGTTTGGTGTAGTTCTCTTGGCCGTACATCTGCAATACGCCGGACTTGCAGACACGTTTCCACTCTGCACCACGGGGAGGTGGAACTACTTCGCAGAGCCGTATGTATGTGTGTGTATGTATGTGTGTATGTGTGTATGTGTGTGTGTATGTAACAAAATAATGTCACACACGTTTCACGATGACCGCTTGACCGATTTGAATTCTTGAGGCGTCAAATGAAAGGTCTTGCAAATAGCAAAATGGAGGACCTGTTCAAGAACTCAACCCTAAGTGATTGTTTACAAACATCATCAAGAACTTCGTTATAACAAACTTTAAAAAGCGTCACCATTAAAAGCTAAGCACTGTGTAGAGCAAGGTTTGTACTATCCTAAGTGCTTCAAATTGTATGGTTTTCAAAACAGATGGCTTTTTTTTTTTAAATTTACATATGTCTCCAAAAATAATGGCTATTGAGAAAAAAAAACGAAACTCGCTCAGCCTTAAGGAAAAAGTCAAAATCCTTCGGAATCTTGAGGACAAGGCTGTGAAGAAAGCAGACATCGCGAAGAAGTACAACATCCATCCAACAACCGTCAAAAAAATTCAAAAGAATGCCGACTCCATACTTCGTGCGGCATCCAACACCTCGTGTCGTCTTGGTAAGACTTTCAAATACGTTTCCACAGGTGCGTATAAAAATTTGGAGGATCTTTTGTTTCTTTGGTTTCTTAACCAACGACGCGTCGCAATTGACTAAAGCAATAATTAAACGACGCAAATTCGACTTTTCTACGAGAAATGCGGATGTTTTCTTTGAAAAAGGTCTTAAAATATGTGAATTTTATTGAAAATTAACCAACTTTATTAAATCATTTGGCAAGGAACCCACGAGAACCCACCGACATTTTCTACTTGCATTTAGATCATAATTACAACTGTCACTTCTCAAAAAATGAAGTGCGCCAAACTGCTCGCAAGCAAGTTATTGCAATTTGAATAATGTATAATTTTAACCTACCTGCAAAAAGATTACATGTATGCTTAAAAAGTATCTAACATTGAATTTTGTTTGAAAGTTCTTAAAATATTGTTAAACGAGAAAAAGTTAAAAAAAAACATAAAACTTCTATAACTGTTTTCGCAGAACTCAAAATTACTTGAAGTCTTGAGGAAAGTTGATGATACATTTAAAACTTATATTTTAACCCGTTCGAGACCGATTGCACACCGTGTGTGCAATGGAATTTTTGTGCCTTTGTCAGAACAATCATTCATTGTGAGTTTACTATTGTTCGGAAAAATAATATTCTTATACCAATGGATTCCGCAAATGTTAGGCAAAATGTATTAAGAAACAGTTTTGATGAAAATCAAACGACATAAAAGTTATCTAAGAGTAAAGTACTATGAGTTCGAATGTCGTGAAAAGGCCCCCGTCTCGAATGGGTTAAATGGAATGTTTTTAATTTGAGTTTTTGTAAAAGAACGTGCAGAAATTTCTCAAATACTTTTTACCTATTTTCAAAAGTCATTTCATAACAAAAGCTGATAGAAATATTGCATATTTAGATTCAGGGTACCCGAATAAGTCGAAATTACTTTTTGAATTCATTGCACCTCAGAAAAATATAAATTTTGTGCCCTTGTGTAAATTATTTGTTATGTTGAGCATTAAGAGGAACAAAAACATGAAATAAAATTTAGTCTGAAATTGCTTTCTTGAAGAATATTTCATATCAGCATAACGTTTGTAATGAAATAAGAGTTTTTTTTAAATAGAAAAATGGTTAGTCTCAAACTCTGTTCTTATTTAGTTACAATTCCTCATGAAAACCCATTCTGAAGAGGTAAGGTTTATGTCAAGTTTTGAGTTCCTGTACAAGAGATTCGTTGAATTGCAATTTAGAATCAAATTTAATTCAATTCGAAACGTCGAAAAGCGTCATAGATCGAAATGTTTCAAGCCAAGGGTGATTTAAGACTAAATTCTGCCGGAGGCGAGAAAAATTTCTGGCTTGTTTGTTAACACTTATTTTCAAATACATTTAAGATCAAGTAATTTTCCGTTACTACGGTGAAAATTTTACATGGAAAAAATCTTCATGGGGGGGGGGGTTAAACCCCCCATATAAATTTTCGAAAATTTGTATGGAGTGTACACTTTGGCCAACCCCCCCCCCCCCCCTCTCCACCCTGAGGTGTACGTGGTTTATGGATAATCCCAAGGGCTATCCATAAACCATGTGATCAAAATGTGGTCAAGTTTCAACCTCCTTCCATTCGTCATCAATGAAAACTCTTATGAACCTTCAATCACCCCAACCCTAAAAATACCAACCCTTAAAATACCAAGTGGTTAATGGGTGGTCCTCTACGTGGGTCAGGTCAACCGCCAAAAAAACATACAGTGTTAAATGACTGGGAATTTCAGTTGAAAAGCAGAAAATTTCAACTAAATTTAAAGGCTGACAAAATCGGGATAAATAGCTGACAAAATCGGGGATAGACAAAATCGGGGGTAGACAAAATCGGGAGCTGACAAAATCGGAACACTACTGTACCTACTGTTTCTTTCGTAGAGATTATTGAATGCGAATCTTTTAAATAATTGGAAAGTTCCTCCAAAGCATTTGCGAGATTTTTGCAATTGAGTTAAAGTAATACTTCATTTTCAAATGAAGTTCAACATTCAGCAGTTTAAATTCGGACAAAAAAGCAATGAAAAATATGAAATATTGATTTACTCAATTGAACTCTCAGCTGTGTAAGCTGATAGGTTCTAGCTTTAATTTATATTAATTTGAATTTAAATTTGCCTGCGTTAAGCAGAATCCATCTCCTACACAGAAAACTGCAGTCCGGCCCTGCCTAGAAAAACGCATCTCGATGCACAATAGTTTGCGCGGCCTTAAGCACACTTTGCAATTTCCGGTTAGTCTTAAGAATTAGATTTCGGAAGAACAGCATCCTAACCGGTCACCAACAGCAGAAGAATAAATGTTTTTATATAAGAACACGTGAAATAAAGATCTGTTTTTTTCCTAAAATTTGGAAATTTAATAAACGGTTGTTATACGTAAAGTAACGCGTCGTGTGTTGGTGTTTTAACCCGAAATAATTGCCCGTGATACGATCCCCTGACATTACATTTTTGGTGCCGTGACCAGGATCACGGGTGTACCATTGGATCAACCACGACGATAATCCCAATCCCATCCAACAACCCGGAGTTCCAGATAGCAGTACCTGCTCAAAAAGTACAAGGCCTGTTTAAGACAGGCTCCATGTGAGTATCTGTCCAACGAAATTTATTTTCTTGAGAGGTACTTCCTGGGTCTTCTTTTGCCCAATACAGAATTCCACGTGTTCCTGCTGAGGATCACCGATCCGTTTTCCTATACCGGTGCTATTGCCGTTGTGGTATACTATCCTGAAGTGACCGTTGCTGTTCCTAACCTACAATTATCCTGGGGAAAATCCTGGAAGGTAATCCTGGAAATCCACATCCAATATCGGATTTCAATCCTAACCATCCACTGGAGTTGAGACATCCTATCCGTGATCATCCTACTTGGTAGTCATCCCATCCAGTTGTTCGAGAGTTTTGCTTTTTAATAAAACCAAAGGCCTATTTTTTGAATGGGCACAGGTGAGTGCCATTCCAACCCTATATCGTCATCCGAAAGGTGCTTCCTGGGTCTTCCGTTTATTTTAGCCGTTCCTGCACTAATCTAAACCTAACCTCATCATGGCGGAGAAGAAGATGAAGGCAAAGGAGCTGAAACGGAAAAACATCCTGGATTCCATGCAGCGCATCCAAGACTTCCTGACGAATTACGATGAGGAGCGAGACATGAACGAGGTAGCGATACGTCTGGCCCGACTTGATAACCTGATGGAAAATTTTGAAGCGATCCAAGGAGAATACGAAACGTACGACGATGAACCAGAATTTGCTGCGGCCAATGCGAAGGTAAGGGCAAGGGTGGAAGAGCAGTACTTTAGGGTAAAAGGTGGTCTCGTTAGCAAGGTTCCTCCCCTTCCTCCAATCTCAACCAATCCATTAAACCAGCAAGGTGCTCCAGCAATTGCTCATGTAACCGGTGTGAAACTCCCCACTATCGAATTGCCTAAATTTGACGGTGATCTGAATGAATGGTTAACGTTTCGCGATTCCTTTTCATCACTGATTCACTCGTCGCCAGAAATCCCATGCATCCAAAAGTTTCAGTACCTCCGATCTGCCTTGCGAGGTGACGCTTTAAAACTGATTGAATCCTTAAACATCACAGCAAACAACTACGCGGTAGCTTGGGAAGCACTCCTCAACCGCTACTCCAACACATACTTATTAAAAAAGAAACACTTGCAAGCTCTAATTGTCCACTCGAAGGTCTCGGGAAAATCCGCTGCTGGTTTACGTGCTGTTGTAGAGGATTTCCAAAGGCATGTCAAAATACTCAACCAACTAAATGAACCAACCGCGCATTGGGGCAGTCTCTTGGTTCAACTACTGTGCTCTCGAATCGACGATTACACCCTGAAGGAATGGGAAGAATTTGTCTCTGCTAATCACGAACCAACGTATGAAAGCCTCATCGAAGTACTAACCCGTAAAATCCGGACTTTAGAATCCCTTCACATATCGGCTGAGCAGTCCACTTCTTCTTTCCAAGCAAAGCACAATCTCCCTGTCAGGCAACCTAAACCCCAAAATCCTACATCGTCGAAAATCAACTCCTATACTGCAGTGGAACGGTACCAACCTGAATGCCTAGCTTGCCGCGATTATCATCCTTTGGTGAGATGTCCGGTGTTTGAAAAGATGCAGCTTAAAGATCGATTGAACCTAGTAAACACGAAGCGGATTTGTAGCAACTGCTTCAGGGGCAACCACTTCGCCCGGAATTGTCAATCCAACTTCTCCTGCAAGCATTGTCAAAAACGCCACCACTCTTTATTGCATCCCGGGTTCGATGCACCAGTATCGGACAACAATCCAAATTCCAGTGGTCCACAAATCCGAACAACCCAGAATCCTCCGAAATCCAATGAATCCTCCACAGTGGTTACAGCAACAAATCCTGAAGTGATCTCGTCAAACTCCGCCACAGAATCCCGTGGCATGAACGTTTTCTTATCGACCGTCATCATCAAGGTGCTAGATGGATATGGAAATGAACATCTGGCCCGAGCTCTGCTAGACAGTGGATCACAAAGCAGTCTCATGAGTGACCGCCTTTGTCAGAAACTAAGATTGCTTCGTCATCGTATTGACCAACCCATCCTCGGTATTGGTGAATCTCCCATTCGAGCAGTTTGCTCCGTGACCACCGAAGTGAGATCGAGAGTTGATGACTTCTCTATTCCCCTGAATTGTTTGGTGCTCAAAAAGCTGACTGCTGATCTACCTGCTGTAACCATTACCACTGCAAACTGGCAGATACCGAACGATATCACACTTGCTGATCCCGAGTACAACGTCTCACGAAAGGTAGACCTCATAATAGGTGCCGAACACTTTTATGCAATCCTCCAGGGTGGCCGGTTGCAAATTGGCCCACACGCCCTGGCCTTAGTGGAAAGTAGGTTCGGTTGGCTTGTTTCAGGAGCAGTGCCTTTTGATCCCATACCCCAAGCTCTGGTTTATTGTCCGTCTATTTTGGAAACCCTCAACGAGAACCTCGAAAAATTCTGGAAAATAGACGAATTTGAAAATTCTAAACCCACCCTTTCACCCAACGATCAATATTGTGAGGACTTCTTCAAGGAAACGGTAAGCCGCGATTCCACTGGTCGATACTCCGTAAAATATCCAAAAAAAATGATTTTGAATCAATGATAGGCGAGTCTTACTCCAATGCCAAGGCCCGTCTCATCAGCTTGGAAAGAAAATTGGACAAAAATCCCATCCTTAAAGAAAGGTATCATACCTTTATGGCCGAATTCATCCAACTGGGACACATGCGAGAGGTACCTGTAGACGACCCAGAACCCACTGTCGTATGCTATCTTCCTCACCATGCCGTGTTGAAAGAATCCAGCACCACTACGAAGGTACGCAGTGTTTACAACGCTTCGGCAAAAACAAGCACTGGATTCTCTCTCAACGATTCGCTCCGAGTAGGCCCTGTCATCCAAGATGAGCTATTTGACATCTTACTCCGCTTTCGCAAAAATTTGGTGGTATTGTTGGCTGACATAGAGAAGATGTATAGGCAAATCGTTCTTCACCCCGATGACCGACCCCTTCTGCGTTTGTTGTGGAGGTTCAACCCGAACGACCCGATTACGAAATATGAGATGACAACAGTAACATACGGTTTGGGCCCATCCTCGTTCTTGGCTACCCGCACACTTCATCAACTTGCGGATGATGAAGGTGCTTCTTTTCCTCTTGCCGCAGCCTCTGTGAAGCAAGATTTTTACATGGATGATTTTGTACGGAGTGAAGAAACCATATCTACAGCAATCCAACTGCGTAAGGAGATGGACGAACTGATGAGCCGTGGAGGATTTTCCTTGAGGAAATGGTGCTCTAATTTTCCTGAAGTTTTGGAAGGAGTGCCACCAGAAAACCTAGCCCATCCTAGCACTGAAAACCCCGAACCTGGAGAGGTGGTAAAAGTCTTGGGAATTCCCTGGGAGCCCGAGCATGGTTTATTTTGTTTCAAATTTGCCCCATTTTCAACCGACGGAAAGATTACCAAGAATCGAATTCTTTCCGTTATTGCCCAACTTTATGACCCCTTGGGATTAATTGCTCCCGTCGTTGTACGTGCGAAAATATTTATCCAACAACTTTGGTTGATGTCCATCGAATGGAATGAGGAAGTCCCAAATCAAATCCGAACTAAGTGGGAAGATTTTGTAAAGGACTTGTCATCACTAGCTGAGTTTCGGATCTCACGGTTTGCCTTTGACAGAGGGGAGGTGCAGCTACATTGTTTCACGGACGCCTCCGAATCAGCCTATGGAGCCTGCATCTACGCTCGGACGGAGAAGGCCAACGGGGAGGTGAAGGTGGTACTACTAGCGGCGAAATCCCGAGTAGCACCGCTTCAGAGACGCAGCATCCCGAGACTAGAATTATGCGCTGCTCAGCTAGGCGCTCGCTTAGCGACGAGAGTTGTTGACACACTGGACCTGAAATCTACACCCATCTACTACTGGACCGATTCGATGGTGGTTATTTATTGGCTACGAGCACCATCACAAACCTGGAAAACCTTTGTGGCTAACCGAGTGGCAGACATTCACATCCTAACGAAGAACGCATCATAGCAGCATGTACCCGGAGTAAACAACCCAGCCGACGTCGTCTCCAGAGGCTTAACTGTGCACCAGCTTCTGAACTGCAAACTATGGACCGATGGACCCGATTGGTTGGGAAGGGGAGACGAAAATTGGCCGAAGTTGGAGATCCCGAGAACCACTAATATTGATGGAGACACTGAGCGCAAAACCACCACCTTGCTAATCCAAAATCCACCACCACCTCACCCTTTGTTTACTCGATCATTCTCGTACAATCGTTTGCTCCGTACGACTGCTTATTGTTTGCGAGTTTCTCGGAAGGCGAGAAAAGAACTCATAGAATCCACTTTAATCCTCACTCCCACTGAACTCGAATCTGCCAGAGACTGCCTGGTAAAATTAGTTCAAACAGAATGTTACCACACCGAATTGAGCTTTTTACGAAAAGGGAAACCGGTACCCAAAAAATCCGCACTGCGTTTGTTAAATCCTTTTGTTGATGCTTCGGGAATAATCCGAGTCGGTGGCCGGCTCAAATTATCCTTGGAAACCTTTAGCACCAAACACCAAATCCTGCTCCCCGGATTTCACCGTTTCACCCGAATGCTTTTGTTGTTATTTCACAACAAATTGGTTCACGGGGGAATAGCGCTTACGCTTGGTGTAGTGCGCAATGAATATTGGCCTACAAATGGGAGAAGAGCTGTGCGCAACGTAATTCGAACCTGTTTTCGTTGTACTCGAGCAAACCCTAAGCCTCTCAAGCAACCAATTGGCCAAATACCCCTTGCCCGAGTTACCCCAAGTCGTCCCTTCGCATCAACTCGCATTGACTATTGTGGCCCGGTGTTTGTTAAGTCCCCGAACCGTAAATCTGCTCCCACCAAAGCCTATATTGCCCTATTTGTCTGCTTTAGCACAAAAGCAGTTCACATTGAGCTTGTGGGGGACCTATCCACAGCCTCATTTCTCTCTGCTCTACAACGTTTCGTGGCCAGACGTGGCAAACCTCAATACATCTACTCCGACAATGCCACAAATTTTGTTGGAGCTCGAAACGAGCTACACGCTCTCTACGAAATGTTCTCAAGCCCCAAGGAAACCGATCGTATCGCTACCGCTCTCACAACCGAGGGCATACAACCGACGGAAAGATTACCAAGAATCGAATTCTTTCCGTTATTGCCCAACTTTATGACCCCTTGGGATTAATTGCCCCCGTCGTTGTACGTGCGAAAATATTTATCCAACAACTTTGGTTGATGTCCATCGAATGGAATGAGGAAGTCCCAAATCAAATCCGAACTAAGTGGGAAGATTTTGTAAAGGACTTGTCATCACTAGCTGAGTTTCGGATCTCACGGTTTGCCTTTGACAGAGGGGAGGTGCAGCTACATTGTTTCACGGACGCCTCCGAATCAGCCTATGGAGCCTGCATCTACGCTCGGACGGAGAAGGCCAACGGGGAGGTGAAGGTGGTACTACTAGCGGCGAAATCCCGAGTAGCACCGCTTCAGAGACGCAGCATCCCGAGACTAGAATTATGCGCTGCTCAGCTAGGCGCTCGCTTATCGACGAGAGTTGTTGACACACTGGACCTGAAATCTACACCCATCTACTACTGGACCGATTCGATGGTGGTTATTTATTGGCTACGAGCACCATCACAAACCTGGAAAACCTTTGTGGCTAACCGAGTGGCAGACATTCACATCCTAACGAAGAACGCATCATGGCAGCATGTACCCGGAGTAAACAACCCAGCCGACGTCGTCTCCAGAGGCTTAACTGTGCACCAGCTTCTGAACTGCAAACTATGGACCGATGGACCCGATTGGTTGGGAAGGGGAGACGAAAATTGGCCGAAGTTGGAGATCCCGAGAACCACTAATATTGATGGAGACACTGAGCGCAAAACCACCACCTTGCTAATCCAAAATCCACCACCACCTCACCCTTTGTTTACTCGATCATTCTCGTACAATCGTTTGCTCCGTACGACTGCTTATTGTTTGCGAGTTTCTCGGAAGGCGAGAAAAGAACTCATAGAATCCACTTTAATCCTCACTCCCACTGAACTCGAATCTGCCAGAGACTGCCTGGTAAAATTAGTTCAAACAGAATGTTACCACACCGAATTGAGCTTTTTACGAAAAGGGAAACCGGTACCCAAAAAATCCGCACTGCGTTTGTTAAATCCTTTTGTTGATGCTTCGGGAATAATCCGAGTCGGTGGCCGGCTCAAATTATCCTTGGAAACCTTTAGCACCAAACACCAAATCCTGCTCCCCGGATTTCACCGTTTCACCCGAATGCTTTTGTTGTTATTTCACAACAAATTGGTTCACGGGGGAATAGCGCTTACGCTTGGTGTAGTGCGCAATGAATATTGGCCTACAAATGGGAGAAGAGCTGTGCGCAGCGTAATTCGAACCTGTTTTCGTTGTACTCGAGCAAACCCTAAGCCTCTCAAGCAACCAATTGGCCAAATACCCCTTGCCCGAGTTACCCCAAGTCGTCCCTTCGCATCAACTCGCATTGACTATTGTGGCCCGGTGTTTGTTAAGTCCCCGAACCGTAAATCTGCTCCCACCAAAGCCTATATTGCCCTATTTGTCTGCTTTAGCACAAAAGCAGTTCACATTGAGCTTGTGGGGGACCTATCCACAGCCTCATTTCTCTCTGCTCTACAACGTTTCGTGGCCAGACGTGGCAAACCTCAATACATCTACTCCGACAATGCCACAAATTTTGTTGGAGCTCGAAACGAGCTACACGCTCTCTACGAAATGTTCTCAAGCCCCAAGGAAACCGATCGTATCGCTACCGCTCTCACAACCGAGGGCATACAACCGACGGAAAGATTACCAAGAATCGAATTCTTTCCGTTATTGCCCAACTTTATGACCCCTTGGGATTAATTGCCCCCGTCGTTGTACGTGCGAAAATATTTATCCAACAACTTTGGTTGATGTCCATCGAATGGAATGAGGAAGTCCCAAATCAAATCCGAACTAAGTGGGAAGATTTTGTAAAGGACTTGTCATCACTAGCTGAGTTTCGGATCTCACGGTTTGCCTTTGACAGAGGGGAGGTGCAGCTACATTGTTTCACGGACGCCTCCGAATCAGCCTATGGAGCCTGCATCTACGCTCGGACGGAGAAGGCCAACGGGGAGGTGAAGGTGGTACTACTAGCGGCGAAATCCCGAGTAGCACCGCTTCAGAGACGCAGCATCCCGAGACTAGAATTATGCGCTGCTCAGCTAGGCGCTCGCTTATCGACGAGAGTTGTTGACACACTGGACCTGAAATCTACACCCATCTACTACTGGACCGATTCGATGGTGGTTATTTATTGGCTACGAGCACCATCACAAACCTGGAAAACCTTTGTGGCTAACCGAGTGGCAGACATTCACATCCTAACGAAGAACGCATCATAGCAGCATGTACCCGGAGTAAACAACCCAGCCGACGTCGTCTCCAGAGGCTTAACTGTGCACCAGCTTCTGAACTGCAAACTATGGACCGATGGACCCGATTGGTTGGGAAGGGGAGACGAAAATTGGCCGAAGTTGGAGATCCCGAGAACCACTAATATTGATGGAGACACTGAGCGCAAAACCACCACCTTGCTAATCCAAAATCCACCACCACCTCACCCTTTGTTTACTCGATCATTCTCGTACAATCGTTTGCTCCGTACGACTGCTTATTGTTTGCGAGTTTCTCGGAAGGCGAGAAAAGAACTCATAGAATCCACTTTAATCCTCACTCCCACTGAACTCGAATCTGCCAGAGACTGCCTGGTAAAATTAGTTCAAACAGAATGTTACCACACCGAATTGAGCTTTTTACGAAAAGGGAAACCGGTACCCAAAAAATCCGCACTGCGTTTGTTAAATCCTTTTGTTGATGCTTCGGGAATAATCCGAGTCGGTGGCCGGCTCAAATTATCCTTGGAAACCTTTAGCACCAAACACCAAATCCTGCTCCCCGGATTTCACCGTTTCACCCGAATGCTTTTGTTGTTATTTCACAACAAATTGGTTCACGGGGGAATAGCGCTTACGCTTGGTGTAGTGCGCAATGAATATTGGCCTACAAATGGGAGAAGAGCTGTGCGCAACGTAATTCGAACCTGTTTTCGTTGTACTCGAGCAAACCCTAAGCCTCTCAAGCAACCAATTGGCCAAATACCCCTTGCCCGAGTTACCCCAAGTCGTCCCTTCGCATCAACTCGCATTGACTATTGTGGCCCGGTGTTTGTTAAGTCCCCGAACCGTAAATCTGCTCCCACCAAAGCCTATATTGCCCTATTTGTCTGCTTTAGCACAAAAGCAGTTCACATTGAGCTTGTGGGGGACCTATCCACAGCCTCATTTCTCTCTGCTCTACAACGTTTCGTGGCCAGACGTGGCAAACCTCAATACATCTACTCCGACAATGCCACAAATTTTGTTGGAGCTCGAAACGAGCTACACGCTCTCTACGAAATGTTCTCAAGCCCCAAGGAAACCGATCGTATCGCTACCGCTCTCACAACCGAGGGCATACAATGGAAGATGATCCCCCCGCGTGCACCCAACTTTGGCGGCCTGTGGGAAGCCGCCGTGAAGGTTGCGAAAAAACATTTGGTTCGTCAGTTAGGCAGCACCTCTCTACTGTACGAGGACCTAGTGACGATTTTGTCCCAGATCGAGGGAGCAATGAACTCGAGACCGTTGGCCCCTTTGTCTGAAGACCCCAACGATTTCGAAGCCATCACTCCAAGCCACTTTTTGATTGGCTCTCAACTGCAAGCCCTTCCACATCCCGACCTAAAGGACGTTCCTGAGAACCGGCTGAAGAATCGCTATCAGGTTATCCAACAAAAGCAGCAGCTATTTTGGTACCACTGGCAGACAGAGTACCTCAAAGAGCTGCAACGGCAATCTACTACCAACCCGCAGGAAGTGAATCTCAAAATCGGCCAGGTGATGATTCTTCAAGATGACCTGTTACCCCCCGTGCGCTGGCCTCTCGTGCGCATCATGGAACTACATCCTGGAGCTGACGGTGTGACACGGGTGGTTACCATCCGCACTCCCACTGGTGCTATCTTCAAGCGTGCTGTGGTCAAGCTGTGTCCGTTACCTACGATGGACGAGGAGGAGTCATCGACAGCCGCCCCCACACCAGGTGAAATCAATGTTGACTGAGAAGCCGTGAGTTCATATATTTTATTTGGAAATGAATTGATTTGTATTCTGGCTAGGTATTAGTAGTGAAATATGCATTTCAGGTGGCCGGAATGATAGGTTCTAGCTTTAATTTATATTAATTTGAATTTAAATTTGCCTGCGTTAAGCAGAATCCATCTCCTACACAGAAAACTGCAGTCCGGCCCTGCCTAGAAAAACGCATCTCGATGCACAATAGTTTGCGCGGCCTTAAGCACACTTTGCAATTTCCGGTTAGTCTTAAGAATTAGATTTTGGAAGAACAGCATCCTAACCGGTCACCAACAGCAGAAGAATAAATGTTTTTATATAAGAACACGTGAAATAAAGTTCTGTTTTTTTCCTTAAATTTGGAAATTTAATAAACGGTTGTTATACGTAAAGTAACGCGTCGTGTGTTGGTGTTTTAACCCGAAATAATTGCCCGTGATACGATCCCCTGACATTACATAAGCGTTGAATCATAACACCGATCAATAGATTATGTTAACCGTCATCGACAAAAGCTTTTAAGCAAAACCTGGGGGAGGAGGATTCACAAAATTCACAAAATAATTGTCGCTAAAATTCCGAATATTCTCATCGATAACTAGCCGATGATAAAACAGAGAAAAAAATTTAAAATCATTTTGTTCAAAAAAGGTTGGGGAAAGGTGTAAAGGGTGATACGGTCAATAGCAATTTGATGTATTTCTTTCAATTTTGCATTTAAAAAACCTGAACACCCCTCATTTTGAAGGTGTGTGTGTAGAATATTGCTCCTATTTTGATTTTGATTGGAATTCACTCTTCAGTTGTCAAAATGCCGTCCAAGGAAGAAGAGCAGCGTATCAAAATTTTGCTCGCGCATCGCGAAAATCCGAGCTAATCAAAAATCGCTAAAAGTTCCCAAATCAACCGGTACAAATGTAATTAAAGTGTTTGGGGCCAGGAAGCCAGGAAGTCTAGGTGGGGGGGGGGGGGGGGGGGGAATCGAAAACCGGAAGCCGCTGAGACGA
>NW_026598248.1:38455-45000 GCF_029784155.1 Uranotaenia lowii | reverse complement strand
ACAAATTGAATTTCATTGGTTTCATCTGGGTCTTCTTCGGCCATGCAGTGTTCAAACAAGTGACCCACTTGTCTCGTAGTTCAGAGCCAATCGAGCAATAAAGCATTAATCAAATTTACACAGCGTCAAACTCTTCGAATTCATTCGGCGGGGTAAATGAATGGAATGTAATTGACAGAAGCAAGCAAGCAATAAAAAAAAAACTAGTGCTTGAGTCAGGTAAACAACAAACAGCTATCGGGTGGCTGGCTCGCCGGACAATTTCAAACAATCATGATGATGATTGCTTTTTCAGTAGTCGATCGATTGGTTCTATATTAACGAAAAAATCAAACATATTGCAAGATGAATATCAATACGGTAGTTGAGAACGAGATAAGAAATCGATCATTTTTTTTTGTTATTTTTGTAATTTTTATCATTTTCGTCATTTTTGTCATTTTTATCATTTTGCCTTTTTTTTGTTATTTTTGTCATTTTTCGTCATTTTGTGATTTTTGTCATTTTTGATATTTATGAGATTTTTGTCATTTTGTCATTTTTATCCTTTTAATCCTTTTTATCTTTTTTGTCATTTTGTAATTTTTGTTATGTTTGTAATCTATTTAATTTTTGTCATTTTTGTCATTTTTGTCATTTCTGTCATTTTTGTCATTTTGTCATTTTTGTCATTTTTGTCATTTTTGTCATTTTTGTCATTTTTGTCATTTTTGTCATTTTTGTCATTTTTGTCATTTTTGTCATTTTTGTCATTTTTGTCATTTTTGTCATTTTTGTCATTTTTGTCATTTTTGTCATTTTTGTCATTTTTGTCATTTTTGTCATTTTTGTCATTTTGTCATTTTTGTCATTTTTGTCATTTTTGTCATTTTTGTCATTTTTGTCATTTTTGTCATTTTTGTCATTTTTGTCATTTTTGTCATTTTTGTCATTTTTGTCATTTTTGTCATTTTTGTCATTTTTGTCATTTTTGTCATTTTTGTCATTTTTGTCATTTTTGTCATTTTTGTCATTTTTGTCATTTTTATCATTTTTGTCATTTTTGTCATTTTTGTCATTTTTGTCATTTTGTCATTTTTGTCATTTTTGTCATTTTTGTCATTTTTGTCATTTTTGTCATTTTTGTCATTTTTGCCATTTTTGTCATTTTTGTCATTTTTGTCATTTTTGTCATTTTTGTCATTTTTGTCATTTTTGTCATTTTTGTCATTTTTGTCATTTTTGTCATTTTTATCATTTTTATCATTTTTGTCATTTTTGTCATTTTTGTCATTTTTGTCATTTTTGTCATTTTTGTCATTTTTGTCATTTTTGTCATTTTTGTCATTTTTGTCATTTTTGTCATATTTGACATTTTTGTCATTTTTGTCATTTTTGTCATTTTTGTCATTTTTGTCATTTTTGTCATTTTTGTCATTTTTGTCATTTTTGTCATTTTTGTCATTTTTGTCATTTTTGTCATTTTTGTCATTTTTGTCATTTTTGTCATTTTTGTCATTTTTGTCATTTTTGTCATTTTTGTCATTTTTGTAATTTTTGTCATTTTTGTCATTTTTGTCATTTTTGTCATTTTTGTCATTTTTGTCATTTTTGTCATTTTTGTCATTTTTGTCATTTTTGTCATTTTTGTCATTTTTGTCATTTTTGTCATTTTTGTCATTTTTGTCATTTTTGTCATTATTGTCATTTTTGTCATTTTTGTCATTTTTGTCATTTTTGTCATTTTTGTAATTTTTGTCATTTTTGTCATTTTTGTCATTTTTGTCATTTTTGTCATTTTTGTCATTTTTGTCATTTTTGTCATTTTTGTCATTTTTGTCATTTTTGTCATTTTTGTCATTTTTGTCATTTTTGTCATTTTTGTCATTTTTGTCATTTTTGTCATTTTTGTCATTTTTGTCATTTTTGTCATTTTTGTCATTTTTGTCATTTTTGTCATTTTTGTCATTTTTGTCATTTTTGTCATTTTTGTCATTTTTGTCATTTTTTGTCTATTTTTGCCATTTTTGTCATTTTTGTCATTTTTGTCATTTTTGTCATTTTTGTCATTTTTGTCATTTTTGTCATTTTTGTCATTTTTGTCATTTTGTCATTTTTGTCATTTTTTGTCATTTTTGTCATTTTTGTCATTTTTGTCATTTTTGTCATTTTTGTCATTTTTGTCATTTTTGTCATTTTTGTCATTTTTGTCATTTTTGTCATTTTTGTCATTTTTGTCATTTTTTGTCATTTTTGTCATTTTGTCATTTTTGTCATTTTTTGTCATTTTTGTCATTTTTGTCATTTTTGTCATTTTTGTCATTTTTGTCATTTTTGTCATTTTTGTCATTTTGTAATTTTGTCATTTTTGTCATTTTTGTCATTTTTGTCATTTTTGTCATTTTTGCCATTTTTGTCATTTTTGTCATTTTTGTCATTTTTGTCATTTTTGTCATTTTTGTCATTTTTGTCATTTTTGTCATTTTTGTCATTTTTGTCATTTTTGTCATTTTTGTCATTTTTGTCATTTTGTCATTTTGTCATTTTTGTCATTTTTGTCATTTTTGTCATTTTTGTCATTTTTGCCATTTTTGTCATTTTTGTCATTTTTGTCATTTTTGTCATTTTTGTCATTTTTGTCATTTTTGTCATTTTTGTCATTTTTGTCATTTTTGTCATTTTTGTCATTTTTGTCATTTTTGTCATTTTTGTCATTTTTGTCATTTTTGTCATTTTGTCATTTTTGTCATTTTTGTCATTTTTGTTATTTTTGTCATTTTTGTCATTTTTGTCATTTTTGTCATTTTTGTCATTTTTGTCATTTTTGTCATTTTTGTCATTTTTGTCATTTTTGTCATTTTTGTCATTTTTGTCATTTTTGTCATTTTTGTCATTTTTGTCATTTTTGTCATTTTTGTCATTTTTGTCATTTTTGTCATTTTTGTCATTTTTGTCATTTTTGTCATTTTTGTCATTTTTGTCATTTTTGTCATTTTTGTCATTTTTGTCATTTTTGTCATTTTTGTCATTTTTGTCATTTTTGTCATTTTTGTCATTTTGTCATTTTTGTCATTTTTGTATTTTTGCCTTTGCCATTTTTGTCATTTTTGTCATTTTTGTCATTTTTGTCATTTTTGTCATTTTTGTCATTTTTGTCATTTTTGTCATTTTTGTCATTTTTGTCATTTTTGTCATTTTTGTCATTTTTGTCATTTTTGTCATTTTTGTCATTTTTGTCATTTTTGTCATTTTTGTCATTTTTATCATTTTTGTTATTTTTGCCATTTTTGTCATTTTTGTCATTTTTGTCATTTTTGTCATTTTTGTCATTTTTGTCATTTTTGTCATTTTTGTCATTTTTGTCATTTTTGTCATTTTTGTCATTTTTGTCATTTTTGTCATTTTTGTCATTTTTGTCATTTTTGTCATTTTTGTCATTTTTGTCATTTTTGTCATTTTTGTCATTTTTGTCATTTTTGTCATTTTTGTCATTTTTGTCATTTTTGTCATTTTTGTCATTTTTGTCATTTTTGTCATTTTTGTCATTTTTGTCATTTTTGTCATTTTTGTCATTTTTGTCATTTTTGTCATTTTTGTCATTTTTGTCATTTTTGTCATTTTTGTCATTTTTGTCATTTTTGTCATTTTTGTAATTTTTGTCATTTTTGTCATTTTTGTCATTTTTGTCATTTTTGTCATTTTTGTCATTTTTGTCATTTTTGTCATTTTTGTCATTTTTGCCATTTTTGCCATTTTTGGCATTTTTGTCATTTTTGTCATTTTTGTCATTTTTGTCATTTTTGTCATTTTTGTCATTTTTGTCATTTTTGTCATTTTTGTCATTTTTGTCATTTTTGTTATTTTTGCCATTTTTGTCATTTTTGTCATTTTTGTCATTTTTGTCATTTTTGTCATTTTTGTCATTTTTGTCATTTTTGTCATTTTTGTCATTTTTGTCATTTTTGTCATTTTTGTCATTTTTGTCATTTTTGTCATTTTTGTCATTTTTGTCATTTTTGTCATTTTTGTCATTTTTGTCATTTTTGTCATTTTTGTCATTTTTGTCATTTTTGTCATTTTTGTCATTTTTGTCATTTTTGTCATTTTTGTCATTTTTGTCATTTTTGTCATTTTTGTCATTTTTGTCATTTTTGTTATTTTTGCCATTTTTGTCATTTTTGTCATTTTTGTCATTTTTGTCATTTTTGTCATTTTTGTCATTTTTGTCATTTTTGTCATTTTTGTCATTTTTGTCATTTTTGTCATTTTTGTCATTTTTGTCATTTTTGTCATTTTTGTCATTTTTGTCATTTTTGTCATTTTTGTCATTTTTGTCATTTTTGTCATTTTTGTCATTTTTGTCATTTTTGTCATTTTTGTCATTTTTGTCATTATTGTCATTTTTGTCATTTTTGTCATTTTTGTCATTTTTGTCATTTTTGTAATTTTTGTCATTTTTGTCATTTTTGTCATTTTTGTCATTTTTGTCATTTTTGTCATTTTTGTCATTTTTGTCATTTTTGTCATTTTTGTCATTTTTGTCATTTTTGTCATTTTTGTCATTTTTGTTATTTTTGCCATTTTTGTCATTTTTGTCATTTTTGTCATTTTTGTCATTTTTGTCATTTTTGTCATTTTTGTCATTTTTGTCATTTTTGTCATTTTTGTCATTTTTGTCATTTTTGTCATTTTTGTCATTTTTGTCATTTTTGTCATTTTTGTCATTTTTGTCATTTTTGTCATTTTTGTCATTTTTGTCATTTTTGTCATTTTTGTCATTTTTGTCATTTTTGTCATTTTTGTCATTTTTGTTATTTTTGCCATTTTTGTCATTTTTGTCATTTTTGTCATTTTTGTCATTTTTGTCATTTTTGTCATTTTTGTCATTTTTGTCATTTTTGTCATTTTTGTCATTTTTGTCATTTTTGTCATTTTTGTCATTTTTGTCATTTTTGTCATTTTTGCCATTTTTGTCATTTTTGTCATTTTTGTCATTTTTGTCATTTTTGTCATTTTTGTCATTTTTGTCATTTTTGTCATTTTTGCCATTTTTGTCATTTTTGTCATTTTTGTCATTTTTGTCATTTTTGTCATTTTTGTCATTTTTGTCATTTTTGTCATTTTTGTCATTTTTGTCATTTTTGTCATTTTTGTCATTTTTGTCATTTTTGTCATTTTTGTCATTTTTGTCATTTTTGTCATTTTTGTCATTTTTGTCATTTTTGTCATTTTTGTCATTTTTGTCATTTTTGTCATTTTTGTCATTTTTGTCATTTTTGTCATTTTTGTCATTTTTGTCATTTTTGTCATTTTTGTCATTTTTGTCATTTTTGTCATTTTTGTCATTATTGTCATTTTTGTCATTTTTGTCATTTTTGTCATTTTTGTCATTTTTGTCATTTTTGTAATTTTTGTCATTTTTGTCATTTTTGTCATTTTTGTCATTTTTGTCATTTTTGTCATTTTTGTCATTTTTGTCATTTTTGTCATTTTTGTCATTTTTGTCATTTTTGTCATTTTTGTCATTTTTGTCATTTTTGTCATTTTTGCCATTTTTGTCATTTTTGTCATTTTTGTCATTTTTGTCATTTTTGTCATTTTTGTCATTTTTGTCATTTTTGTCATTTTTGTCATTTTTGTCATTTTTGTCATTTTTGTCATTTTTGTCATTTTTGTCATTTTTGTCATTTTTGTCATTTTTGTCATTTTTGTCATTTTCGTCATTTTTGTCATTTTTTTCATTTTTGTCATTTTTGTCATTTTTGTAATTTTTGTCATTTTTGTAATTTTTGTCATTTTTGTCATTTTTGTCATTTTTGTCATTTTTGTCATTTTTGTCATTTTTGTCATTTTTGTCATTTTTGTCATTTTTGTTATTTTTGTCATTTTTGTCATTTTTGTCATTTTTGTCATTTTTGTCATTTTTGTCATTTTTGTCATTTTTGTCATTTTTGTCATTTTTGTCATTTTTGTCATTTTTGTAATTTTTGTCATTTTTGTCATTTTTGTCATTTTTGTCATTTTTGTCATTTTTGTCATTTTTGACATTTTTGTCATTTTTGTCATTTTTGTCATTTTTGTCATTTTTGTCATTTTTGTCATTTTTGTCATTTTTGTCATTTTTGTCATTTTTGTCATTTTTGTCATTTTTGTCATTTTTGTCATTTTTGTCATTTTTGTCATTTTTGTCATTTTTGTCATTTTTGTCATTTTTGTCATTTTTGTCATTTTTGTCATTTTTGTCATTTTTGTCATTTTTGTCATTTTTGTCATTTTTGTCATTTTTGCCATTTTTGGCATTTTTGGCATTTTTGTCATTTTTGTCATTTTTGTCATTTTTGTCATTTTTGTCATTTTTGTCATTTTTGTCATTTTTGTCATTTTTGTCATTTTTGTCATTTTTGTCATTTTTGTCATTTTTGTCATTTTTGTCATTTTTGTCATTCTTGTCATCTTTGTCATTTTTGTCATTTTTGTCATTTTTGTCATTTTTGTCATTTTTGTCATTTTTGTCATTATTGTCATTATTGTCATTTTTGTCATTATTGTCATTATTGTCATTTTTG
>NW_026598248.1:0-37955 GCF_029784155.1 Uranotaenia lowii | reverse complement strand
TATGACAAAAATGACAAAAATGACAAATACAAAATGACAAAATACAAAAATGACAAAAATGACAAAAATGACAAAAATGACAAAAATGACAAAAATGACAAAAAAATGACAAAAATGACAAAAATGACAAAAATGACAAAAATGACAAAAATGACAAAAATGACAAAAATGACAAAAATGACAAAATGACAAAAATGACAAAAATGACAAAATGACAAAAATGACAAAAAATGACAAAATGACAAAAATGACAAAAATGACAAAAATGACAAAAATGACAAAAATGACAAAAATGACAAAAAGACAAAAATGACCAAAAATGACAAAAATGACAAAAATGACAAAAAATGACAAAAATGACCAAAAATGACAAAAATGACAAAATGACAAAAATGACAAAAATGACAAAAATGACAAAAATGACAAAAATGACAAAAATGACAAAAAATGACACAAAATGACAAAAATGACAAAAATGACAAAAATGACAAAATGACAAAATGACAAAAATGACAAAAATGACAAAAATGACAAAATGACAAAATGACAAAAATGACAAAAATGAAAAAATGACAAAAATGACAAAAATGACAAAAATGACAAAATGACAAAAATGACAAAAATGACAAAAATGACAAAAATGACAAAAATGACAAAAAATGACAAAATGACAAAAATGACAAAAATGACAAAAAATGACAAAAATGACAAAAATGACAAAAAAGACAAAAATGACAAAAATGACAAAATGACAAAAATGACAAAAATGACAAAAATGACAAAAATGACAAAATTACAAAAATACAAAAATTACAAAAATTACAAAAAATTACAAAAATTACAAAAATTACAAAAATTACAAAAAATTACAAAAATACAAAAATTACAAAAATGACAAAAATGACAAAAATGACAAAAATGACAAAAATGACAAAAATGACAAAAATGACAAAAATGACAAAAATGACAAACTGACAAAAATGACAAAAATGACCAAAATGACAAAAATGACAAAATGACAAAAATGACAAAAATGACAAAATGACAAAAATGACAAAAATGACAAAAATGACAAAAAATGACAAAAATGACAAAAATGACAAAAACTGACAAAAATGACAAAAATGACAAAATGACAAAAATGACAAAAATGACAAAAATGACAAAAATGACAAAAATGACAAAAATGACAAAAATGACAAAAATGACAAAAATGACAAAAATGACAAAATGACAAAAATGACAAAAATGACAAAAATGACAAAAATGACAAAATGACAAAAATGACAAAATGACAAAAATGACAAAAATGACAAAAATGACAAAAATGACAAAAATGACAAAAATGACAAAAATGACAAAAATGACAAAAATGACAAAAATGACAAAAATGACAAAAATGACAAAAATGACAAAAATGACAAAAATGACTAAAATGACAAAAATGACAAAAATGACAAAATGACAAAAATGACAAAATGACAAAAATGACAAAAATGACAAAAATGACAAAAATGACAAAAATGACAAAAATGACAAAAATGACAAAAATGACAAAAATGACAAAAATGACAAAAATGACAAAAATGACAAAAATGACAAAAATGACAAAAATGACAAAAATGACAAAAATGACAAAAATGACAAAAATGACAAAAATGACAAAAATGACAAAAATGACAAAAATGACAAAAATGACAAAAATGACAAAAATGACAAAATGACAAAAATGACAAAAATGACAAAAATGACAAAAATGACAAAAATGACAAAAATGACAAAATGACAAAAATGACAAAAATGACAAAAATGACAAAAATGACAAAAATGACAAAATGACAAAAATGACAAAAATGACAAAAATGACAAAAATGACAAAAATGACAAAAATGACAAAAATGACAAAAATGACAAAAATGACAAAAATGACAAAAATGACAAAAATGACAAAAATGACAAAAATGACAAAATGACAAAAATGACAAAAATGACAAAAATGACAAAAATGACAAAAAAATGACAAAAATGACAAAATGACAAAAATGACAAAAATGACAAAAATGACAAAAATGACAAAAAATGACAAAAATGACAAAAATGACAAAAATGACAAAAATGACAAAAATGACAAAAATGACAAAAATGACAAAATGACAAAAATGACAAAAATGACAAAAATGACAAAAATGACAAAAATGACAAAAATGACAAAAATGACAAAAATGACAAAAATGACAAAAATGACAAAAATGACAAAAATGACAAAAATGACAAAATGACAAAATGACAAAAATGACAAAAATGACAAAAATGACAAAAATGACAAAAATGACAAAAATGACAAAAATGACAAAAATGACAAAAATGACAAAAATGACAAAAATGACAAAAATGACAAAAATGACAAAAATGACAAAAATGACAAAAATGACAAAAATGACAAAAATGACAAAATGACAAAAATGACAAAAATGACAAAAATGACAAAAAATGACAAAAATGACAAAAATGACAAAAATGACAAAAATGTCAAAAATGACAAAAATGAACAAAAATGACAAAAATGACAAAAATGACAAAAATGACAAAATGACAAAAATGACAAAAATGACAAAATGACAAAAATGACAAAAATGACAAAAATGACAAAAATGACAAAAATGACAAAAATGACAAAAATGACAAAAATGACAAAAATGACAAAAATGACAAAAATGACAAAAATGACAAAAATGACAAAAATGACAAAAATGACAAAAATGACAAAAATGACAAAAATGACAAAAATGACAAAAATGACAAAAATGACAAAAATGACAAAAATGACAAAAATGACGAAAATGACAAAAATGACAAAAATGACAAAAATGACAAAAATGACAAAAATGACAAAAATGACAAAAATGACAAAAATGACAAAAATGACAAAAATGACAAAAATGACAAAAATGACAAAAATGACAAAAATGACAAAAATGACAAAAATGACAAAAATGACAAAATGACAAAAATGACAAAAATGACAAAAAATGACAAAAATGACAAAAATGACAAAAATGACAAAAATGACAAAAATGACAAAAATGACAAAAATGACAAAAATGACAAAAATGACAAAAATGACAAAAATGACAAAAATGACAAAAATGACAAAAATGACAAAAATGACAAAAATGACAAAAATGACAAAATGACAAAAATGACAAAAATGACAAAAATGACAAAAATGACAAAAATGACAAAAATGACAAAAATGACAAAAATGACAAAAATGACAAAAATGACAAAAATGACAAAATGACAAAAATGACAAAAAATGACAAAAAATACAAAAATGACAAAAATGACAAAAATGACAAAAATGACAAAAATGACAAAAATGACAAAAATGACAAAATGACAAAAATGACAAAAATGACAAAAATGACAAAAATGACAAAAATGACAAAAATGACAAAAATGACAAAAATGACAAAAATGACAAAAATGACAAAAATGACAAAAATGACAAAAATGACAAAAATGACAAAAATGACAAAAATGACAAAAATGACAAAAATGACAAAATGACAAAAATGACAAAAATGACAAAAATGACAAAAATGACAAAAAATGACAAAAATGACAAAAATGACAAAATACAAAATTACAAAAATTACAAAAATACAAAATTACAAAAATGACAAAAATGACAAAAATGACAAAAATGACAAAAATGACAAGAATGACAAAAATGACAAAAATGACAAAAATGACAAAAATGACAAAAATGACAAAAAATGACAAAAATGACAAAAATGACAAAAATGACAAAAATGACAAAAATGACAAAAATGACAAAAAATGACAAAAATGACAAAATGACAAAAATGACAAAAATGACAAAAATGACAAAAATGACAAAAATGACAAAAATGACAAAAATGACAAAAATGACAAAAATGAACAAAAATGACAAAAATGACAAAAATGACAAAAATGACAAAAATGACAAAAATGACAAAAATGACAAAAATGACAAAATGACAAAAATGACAAAAATGACAAAAATGACAAAAATGACAAAAATGACAAAAATGACAAAAATGACAAAAATGACAAAAATGACAAAAATGACAAAAATGACAAAAATGACAAAAATGACAAAAATGACAAAAATGACAAAAATGACAAAATGACAAAAATGACAAAAATGACAAAATGACAAAAATGACAAAAATGACAAAAATGACAAAAATGACAAAAATGACAAAAATGACAAAAATGACAAAAATGACAAAAATGACAAAAATGACAAAAATGACAAAAATGACAAAAATGACAAAAATGACAAAAATGACAAAATGACAAAAATGACAAAAATGACAAAAATGACAAAAATGACAAAAATGACAAAAAGACAAAAATGACAAAAATGACAAAAATGACAAAAATGACAAAAATGACAAAAATGACAAAAATGACAAAAATGACAAAAATGACAAAAATGACAAAAATGACAAAATGACAAAAATGACAAAAATGACAAAAATGACAAAAATGACAAAAATGACAAAAATGACAAAAATGACAAAAATGACAAAAATGACAAAAATGACAAAAATGACAAAAATGACAAAAATGACAAAAATGACAAAAATGACAAAAATGACAAAAATGACAAAAATGACAAAAATGACAAAAATGACAAAAATGACAAAAATGACAAAAATGACAAAAATGACAAAAATGACAAAAATGACAAAAATGACAAAAATGACAAAAATGACAAAAATGACAAAAATGACAAAAAATGACAAAAATGACAAAAATGACAAAATGACAAAAATGACAAAAATGACAAAAATGACAAAAATGACAAAAATGACAAAAATGACAAAAATGACAAAAATGACAAAAATGACAAAAATGACAAAAATGACAAAAATGACAAAATGACAAAAATGACAAAATGACAAAAATGACAAAAATGACAAAAATGACAAAAATGACAAAAATGACAAAAATGACAAAAAATGACAAAAATGACAAAAATGACAAAAATGACAAAAATGACAAAAATGACAAAAATGACAAAAATGACAAAAATGACAAAAATGACAAAAATGACAAAAATGACAAAAATGACAAAAATGACAAAATGACAAAAATGACAAAAATGACAAAATGACAAAATGACAAAAATGACAAAAATGACAAAAATGACAAAAATGACAAAAATGACAAAAATGACAAAAATTACAAAAATGACAAAATTACAAAATGACAAAAATGACAAAAATGACAAAAATGACAAAATGACAAAAATGACAAAAATGACAAAAATGACAAAAATGACAAAAATGACAAAAATGAAAAAATGACAAAATGACAAAAATGACAAAAATGACAAAAATGACAAAAATGACAAAAATGACAAAAATGACAAAAATGACAAAAATGACAAAAATGACAAAAATGACAAAAATGACAAAAATGACAAAAATGACAAAAATGACAAAAATGACAAAAATGACAAAAATGACAAAAATGACAAAAATGACAAAAATGACAAAAATGACAAAAATGACAAAAATGACAAAAATGACAAAAATGACAAAAATGACAAAAATGACAAAAATGACAAAAATGACAAAAATGACAAAAATGACAAAAATGACAAAAATGACAAAAATGACAAAAATGACAAAAATGACAAAAATGACAAAAATGACAAAAATGACAAAAATGACAAAAATGACAAAAATGACAAAAATGACAAAAATGACAAAAATGACAAAAATGACAAAAATGACAAAAATGACAAAAATGACAAAAATGACAAAAATGACAAAAATGACAAAAATGACAAAAATGACAAAAATGACAAAAATGACAAAAATGACAAAAATGACAAAAATGACAAAAATGACAAAAATGACAAAAATGACAAAAATGACAAAAATGACAAAAATGACAAAAATGACAAAAATGACAAAAATGACAAAAATGACAAAAATGACAAAAATGACAAAAATGACAAAAATGACAAAAATGACAAAAATGACAAAAATGACAAAAATGACAAAAATGACAAAAATGACAAAAATGACAAAAATGACAAAAATGACAAAAATGACAAAAATGACGAAAATGACAAAAATGACAAGAATGACAAAAACGACAAAAATGACAAAAATGACAAAAATGACAAAAATGACAAAAATGACAAAAATGACAAAAATGACAAAAATGACAAAAATGACAAAAATGACAAAAATGACAAAAATGACAAAAATGACAAAAATGACAAAAATGACAAAAATGACAAAAATGACAAAAATGACAAAAATGACAAAAATGACAAAAATGACAAAAATGACAAAAATGACAAAAATGACAAAAATGACAAAAATGACAAAAATGACAAAAATGACAAAAATGACAAAAATGACAAAAATGACAAAAATGACAAAAATGACAAAAATGACAAAAATGACAAAAATGACAAAAATGACAAAAATGACAAAAATGACAAAAATGACAAAAATGACAAAAATGACAAAAATGACAAAAATGACAAAAATGGCAAAAATGACAAAAATGACAAAAATGACAAAAATGACAAAAATGACAAAAATGACAAAAATGACAAAAATGACAAAAATGACAAAAATGACAAAAATGACAAAAATGACAAAAATGACAAAAATGACAAAAATGACAAAAATGACAAAAATGACAAAAATGACAAAAATGACAAAAATGACAAAAATGACAAAAAATGACAAAAATGACAAAAATTACAAAAATTACAAAAATTACAAAAATTACAAAATGTTAGAAAACGAACCAGCTGCATAAATCGTCGCACAAACTGCCAAAAATAAATTCGTAAATTGAACGGATCGAAAAAATGGTACGCTGTACTTCAAATGATTTTTATTTTAAAATACGTTTCCCCAGGACAGCAGTAAACTGTTTATTTTGGTATGCTGGATTGTTGATTGTGCTCTACAACATATCTATTCTTGTCAACCGTACAATTATAATTTATCCCCAATTTATATGACGTTCGGATCCGCTACTAAACAACATTGTTCAACATATCGATACGAATGTTCGCAGAAACAGCAGGACAGATCCTAATCGTGTGCTGTCTTCTCTCTTGTAGTATATGGCCTGCCGTTGCTGATAGTTATTTGTTCCCAAATTTAGCTTAAAACGGGTACCAAATTCCAATCGAACATCAGCATCAAGCTGCTGCAGATACGTATTTAGAAACGATGGATGGTAAATCCTACCTTTGCTAAATGCGCTCGGTAGTCCCGGGCCAAAACGGAAGCACGGATGCCATCATCAGTCGGGACCAATTTATCGCGATTTCTATGGTCGTCCTGGCCGGCTAGCCTGGCACCTATTTAAACCCCCCGGATGATATCAACCGACCAGAAGTTGTTGTCGAACATTTGCTTAATAGCTTTGACGACAACGAAAATTCGCAAATGGTCCGTCTCTCCGCCCACCTTCTGAGACGGAAATGGAAGGGGTGAGAAGTTGACTCCCATAATTTCAATCTTGTTTCATTAAATTTAATCACACCATAAATTTGTGCCGGGTAAGTTGCAGTACCAAGCAGGTGGCATTTCCACATTGATGCTCCAGGGTTATTATCTAAATAGTTTCTGATTAATTTTTATCCTATTTTTCGATGTGACAAAAAAAGATTGCAAAATATCCCAGCTCTATCTCAAAGATATTCACTTTTGAACTAAAGTTCAACCTTCCAGGAAAAAAATAACTTCTAACTGCGTCCAAGGATGTGATAGAAGTCAAGTACATACTCAAAAGGTGACGATGAGTCTTCTTTTCCGATATCATGCCGCAGAGTGAAGTCTAAACCGAACCGGAAGTCTACACTTGAAACCAACTCCCGGAACCTAGGACCCTGGGTGTTTGTGGGTTGTTCGACGATAGCCAAAAATGCAAAGATGCATCGTTATGAGACTGCCTGTCTGATGCTGGTTATCCTACAGCAGCAACAGCAGTCATAAAAGTGAACCGGATAACGATCACAATTTCGGTCAAACGACACGTTAACCACAAATCGGCCTCAACCACTTTGCAAACGTCCTTCTGCTTCGGGTTTGGGTTTCAGTTCCCAAAATTTTTGAACGATACCGAAAGAATTCGAGCACAATTTAATGATGGAATGGACCGTTTGGTGACTAGAAGTCCTTGGTAATTGTTAGCTTGCTCGTTTAATTTGATGACGGTAATTTCCGAAATTTACGAAACAACACGTTTTTAAATAGTTTTCAGCTGTCGAGTATCAAATCAAAACCTGCAAATGGAAAGATATGGAAAACAAGAAAGACCAGCGCATCCTGACAAGGCTGAGAATAGGTCATACGAAGATGATAAACAATTATATTTTGAAGAAAGAAGACCCTCCAGTGTGCAATACTTGTAACATGATTTTAACAGTGAAACACATTCTACTAGAGTGCATAAAATACAACACACAAAGCAGTAATTTATTACAAGGAACAACATTGGAATCAGTGCTACAAAACAAAAAAAGCCAAGAAAAGAAAGTGCTACAGTTCATAAGAAAGTATGATTTGAGTGATATTTGATGTACAAATGGGAGGGTGAAAACGTATCGTTAATCCCTCGATAAATAAAGCATACAAAAAAAATATTTATTGTATATTTTAAAAACCTGATTTTATTTTAATTAACATTGTTTTTCTTTGGGGAGTTGCTTTACCCTCGAATGCTAAAGTTATTTTGTTAGATGGAAGTTACTGAGAGTTTCAAGCAGCTACACAATCAATCAGAAAAAAAACAGTTCAGTCAATTCACCGGAATAGGTATGCCAATCTATTAAGCATTATTGTAGCATTCCAATTCTCAAAATAAAACGCAACATAATTGCTAGCTCGAGCTCATTTGAATCGAAGTAATTTGAGAAACAATTTACTTCACCCAGAAACCGAGGAATGTTTAAACCAGAGTTAGTGCTGAATCGTGATTATGCCAATTTATGTATCGATGAAGTTATGCTCTGGAAACTGCTATATGTACAAGGACTCACAAACTCGAGAGAATTAATGTTTGTTTAAGAGCCGATTGTAAACAGAGTATGGCACCCAAAATGAAATTTGTACAAAAGGTAAAATTTAGAAAGGAAAACGAATTTAACTCACAAAAAAATATTTTTTTTAAATATCGAAAACAAAGCCCACTTTTTTTCAATCATTTTAGTGAACAAAGCCTTCATTTTCATTTCATTTCATTTTCATTTATTTAAAGCGTAAGATTCTACATCTTTTTTATGCTACAACGCGAAGTATTGTGTATCATTATTATGTACCTCAAGAAGAAAAAAAAAGTTTATCTCTCATTACACTATTTGTTCAAACAAATTTTAATTACGATTAAAACTAACCAAACATTGCTTCTTAAATGTATTCAAATTCATATTAGATTTTAAGTGACTGGGTAATGAATTCCATTTTACAACACCTCTAACAAAAAAAGAACTACCGTATGACGCAGTCGTGTAAGAAGGAATCAAAAAATTTCTAACACGCGAACTTCGGAAAGGCTACAATTTTGAATGCAAATATTTGGGACATTTTGTAGTTATTATTTGTATGAAAATTATACACGATCGAGCTTTTATGATATCGTAAAAAGAGAATCCCAAAAGTTTATGTTGCAGATGTGAGACTCTATCATATCGAGAAAGCATGGTTATCCCATGAGAACTTTTCGTTTATTGTAAACCCTAAGCTGATTGCTTTTTGACGAACTCAATACGATCATTTCCAAGTTTGATGATTGGGCTTTCTTATGCGTTTCCACTCGAGATAAATAAGGCATTAAATTTGGAGGCATTTAATGTTAAGAAATGAGCTGATGCCCAAGAACGCAGTGATTCTAAATCGTTATTAACTAGACGACTTATATCATGAATATTCGCATCTTTGCAAGATATATAAAGCTGAATATCGTCTGCAAAAATGTGTATTGAACAAAACTGGATTATGTTAGGAAGATCGTTGATGAATAGGCTGAATAAAATTGGTCCTAGAACAGAGCCCTGTGGCACTCCGGAACTCACTAATAGAAAACCAGATAATTTGTTGTTACATAAGACAGCTTTGTTTTCCAAATAGGAAGAAATCAATTTAACAGCCGATGGCAAAACATTAAAATTATTGTTTAGTTTTTCACACATTTTTTTTATGAGAAATGGTATCAAATGATTTTGCCTTGAAGTGGTTCTAGAAAAAAATCGTTTGTGTTCAATTTTAAAATGCCGGACAAGCGCTTTCTCCAGCCTCAAAAATCACTTCCAGTCCAATCAAGTTTCTTTTTTTATTGTTCATCAACAGATCAAATATTGATTTCAGTGCCCCAAATGACCCGAGATTTGAAAAAGTTATGCGCTGCAGGCTTAAATTGATCCTAGAAATAGTACAAGGTCTCATGCCAAATTTGGGCCAGATCGGATCACGGGAAAGGGTCGCTCAACGAGCCTAAAGTTTGTATAGGATCCTATTTTTAAATTGTGACCCAAAGATGGGTCTTGACTCAAACATTCAGTCAGCGAAACTTTTTTTTGTAGAGAAATGAATCCAACTTAGATGAAATTTCAGGGACTAGATAAGGGAAAATTGATGTTGAAAAACATGCGAAAAAAATTCGCCTTGTCTCCCGGTGAGACTTGAACCCACATCTTGCGCCTCTCCGGGGCCCATGTATTAACATTCTACTACAGGAGACCAACCTGGCGTATGAATATTATACTGGTTGAGTGTCGATGTCTATCGGAATGAAGGGAATAGTTCTCCCATGTGATCATAATCATTTTTCTTGGTCTATTTCTATTCCCATCTTTTCATCTTACGGTAGTTGGACTCAAATTTGGATATTTTAGGCACGGCAAGATTTGCATTGCCTTCTCATATACTGCACGGGTTGTCAGTTATGATGAGAAATGATGCGTTTGCCGTATTTGGATATCCAACCAAATTCGGTGTTTGGCACCGCCTTATTTTCTATTTTTAAATTGTGACCCAAAGATGGGTCTTGACTCAATCATTCAGTCAGCGAAACTTTTTTTGTAGAGAAATGAATCCAACTTAGATGAAATTTCAGGGACTAGATAAGGGAAAATTGATGTTGAAAAACATGCGAAATTTCATCTAAGTTGGATTCATTTCTCTACAAAAAAAGTTTCGCTGACTGAATGTTTGAGTCAAGACCCATCTTTGGGTCACAATTTAAAAATAGAAAATAAGGCGGTGCCAAACACCGAATTTGGTTGGATATCCAAATACGGCAAACGCATCATTTCTCATCATAACTGACAACCCGTGCAGTATATGAGAAGGCAATGCAAATCTTGCAGTGCCTAAAATATCCAAATTTGAGTCCAACTACCGTAAGATGAAAAGATGGGAATAGAAATAGACCAAGAAAAATGATTATGATCACATGGGAGAACTATTCCCTTCATTCCGATAGACATCGACACTCAACCAGTATAATATTCATACGCCAGGTTGGTCTCCTGTAGTAGAATGTTAATACATGGGCCCCGGAGAGGCGCAAGATGTGGGTTCAAGTCTCACCGGGAGACAAGGCGAATTTTTTTCGCATGTTTTTCAACATCAATTTTCCCTTATCTAGTCCCTGAAATTTCATCTAAGTTGGATTCATTTCTCTACAAAAAAAGTTTGTATAGGATTTTAAGAAATTTTGTTCGAGAGGAACATGAAAATCCAGTTTTTCGTGATTAACTTTGGTCCCCTTCGGCCGATTTCTTTTAAAAACGGGTTTTCTAAAAGCCTAAACTAAGACAAATATTTCCGAAGACTGCATTTCGATTCAAGTTAAGACGCAAAAGCTATTAAGCTTCAAAAAATAGTTTTCTTCTTTAAGGGTGATATTCATCACTTTTAATGAGAGACACAGCTTAGAACATTTTGACGCAGCATTAACAGTGATGAATATCACCCTGAAAAAAGTAATCCCATTTTTAAAGTTTAATAACCTTTGTTACTTGAATCGAAATGCAGTCTTCGGATGAAATATTTGTAGTTTATGCTGTAAGAAAACCCATTTTCAAAAGAAATCGGCCGAAGGGGACTCAAGTTATTCATGAAAAACTGAATTTTCATGTTTCTCCCGAACAAAATGTCTCAAAATCCCATACAAACTTTAGGCTCGTTGAGCGACCCTTTCCCGTGATCCGATCTGGCCCAAATTTGGCATGAGACCTTGTACTAGGCCTAGGATCAATTTAAGACTGCAGCGCATAACATTTCATAAGCTTGAAATTTCTCATACAAATTCGGAACTATCTAATATTGATTCAAATGATAGGTGAAAAATTGAAGACAAACTATAATCAAACGGAATTTTCCCTTCACTAGACTGAAATCACTAAGAACTGTTTTTCAAACTGATCGGAGAAGCGGAAAAAGGTCCTTATTGCATCAACTAGCGCTGTATTAGCTTCATAGTTGTTCTGTAGTAGAGGAGCTAAAAGCTGATGATCACAATTCCTCAAGGCTCGAGATCGAACGCTGAGTTGGAGGGCTCCCAACAGTCCAGGGTAGTCGATTCTTGACGAAAGCAGATCGGCGAGGATAGGGGGAAGTCGGAACGGGTCTTGCCAATTCATGTTCCGGAGAGCGAAACGCAGAAAACACCTGTGGATAACATCGCTCCGAGCCATTTTGGTAGTAGGAGCACCAAACAGCCGAGGCATATTCGAGGAACGATCGAACCAAGCTGCAGTAAAGACTCTTGAGACAAAAAATATCCTTAAAGTCTTTTGCCATGTGGAATACGAGACCCAGGCATCTGGGAGATTTATCAACGATGTTGTTGTCGATACCGTTGGAGGAAAACGCTGTTTTCTGATAGCAGATGCTTCAAACTGCAATTAAAGTCGTGTTTATTAAATAGGTAGGAATGAATGAATATCAAAAAGGGAACTTACAATTCAAGTGTATATAGGTGATTATACGGATTTCCAAACACTGACTTCAAAATACTTTGCTGATTTACCAGTTCCCGTCTACATTATAAATATGAAACTACTGTTGTATATAAAGATAAATCTGTGTTCTTACCGAGAAGATGAGGAGGAACTGGAACATAGGCGTAGAATAATTGGTAAACAATTAATCGGATAGATCACTTCTATCAACGGAAGGCGAGCACGTTTTAGCCTTAAGACGTTGACATCATCGGGGCTGTTGAAGGGTTAAAACAATTTCAAGTCGTCGGCATACACCAGTTTTGGTCCAACGAGAAGCAACAACAGTACGTCGTTGAAGTAAATCAGGAAAATTATGGGTCCTAGCTGGCTCCCTTGAGGTACTCCAAAAGAGCCAGGGAATTGAGCCTGTTCTTACAATTAGTTTCCGTCCTACCAGGTAGCTGTGGAATCATTCCATTAAAGAGCCACAAATACCGATACGATCTAGTTTGGCTATGGCTATCTTGTGGTTTATTTTGTCGATAGCCGCGGACACATCGGTGTAGATGACGTCGGTTTGAGATCCTCTGGCGAAGCTGTCTTGCACGAAAGACGTGAACGTCAACAGATTTGTTGTCGTAGAGCACTTAGGCATGAATCCATGTCGGTCGTTGGAGAAATAAAATTTGCATTACGAGAAAAACGGATCTAATACAATCAGCTATAACAGTTTAGCAAACGCACATAAGGCAAAAATACCGCGATAATTGTTAACATTCTTCCAGACATATTTTTTGTAGACCGGAAACATGTAAGCCTATTTCCAAAGGGAAAGGGAACGTGGATTCCGTCAGCGAGGCTTGGAAGATTAAATGATGGCCATTTTTTCACTACGATTGCAATTCCTTTCGCACGAAAAACAACGGGATCAATCCCGCACAAAATGAGTCTGTAAACTGATTTGTCTCTTCCCTTCGGTTCCCATCAAACTCTCATCTTCCCAACTCTACACAATCTTTCTCGCTAATTGCATCGAAAACGCTCCCTTGACACGTTCGTCGCCACGCTCATTTTGGTATTTTAACTAGCCGGGCCCAAAGAAATTTTCAGAGAGAGAAAGCAAAGAGGAAAAACTCCCATATTTGAAACGTGTGGCGAAGCTGAGCGGTAAACTCAAATAAGAGAGCGTCACACGCTTTTTGATGTGACGGGCCCCCAGGAAATACACCCGTCACTCGAATATGGATGCCGTGGCGACGAACGTGTTAAACCAAAGTTTCTGAGTAATACTGAACAATGACGTGCTCTCTCATACACCAGTGTTGACAATCATTCAGTTATTCAGTTTTCATTTACTATTACAGATATTCCCTACACTCATAAATGTTGCACTGGTGCACCACTAGGTGCTGTCAAACTGTTTGTTTATTCCGACAGTGTTGCATTGGTTTTGACCTGGTGTTGCACTGCCATCGGGTGGTAGTTGGTAGTGCCCCGAAAATTTTGTCAGTGTTGCGAGAGAGAGTGTGAGTGAGTGAGGTAGCAATACACTGGCCACGATTTGTGTTTGTTTCTATCGGATACGGTGGATCACTGAACGAGGGGAGAAAACAAATACGGTATTACCCGCAATATCGTTTTAAAGCGTTTTTTTTACTTAGATTTGAGCTTTTTTTTTGCCTTAAGAGCATTGGAGATGAAAGCTCAAATCTGAGAAAAAAAAAACTTAAATCTGAGAAAAAAGCTTAAATCTGACAAAAAAATAGCTTAAATCTGAGAGATGTGCTCCACGCGGGTTGAGTAAAATTTTATGAGTATGTTATCATACGACCGTCCTAGTTCTGGAGTCTTATGCTCCACTATCATGCAAACACCTGTGCTTTCGTAAATATATATTAACACGTTCGTCGCCACAGGACCCATATTCGGATGACGGGTGTTTTCCAGGGAGGCCCCATTACTTTTAACTCATCGTTTTAACACGTTCGTCATCTTGGGACACATAAACGGGTGCTGGTTCTCTTACTCAAGATAGCCGCTCGGTTTCACCACGCATTGAAAATTTGGAGCTCTCTAGCTTTTTTTTACGCTGCGAGATTTTTTTGGCGACGTACGTGTTCAACAGGGGACTGAGATAAACAGAGAATCACTGTCAATGATCAAACGAATTTTGCAGCCAATGATTGAATTTGTGGTAATTTGCTACAATTTGTTAGAGAGAATTAGAAGGTTTAAGTTCAAATGAGAGAAACCGGTGCTCGGAGAGAGTGAAAATGTGTTAGATTTGTTAAGCAGTTGTGGAATTCTGATCATTACCGTCCAAATGCAAAGAATTCACTCTCCACTGCAATCAATCGGTGTTAAATTTTGGAGTTCTCTCTCCTTACTTTCACGCTCCGAGAAACCTTCGGCGCGCTAAAAAAAGGAGAACTCCAAGATAAGCAACGTGTAGCTAAACTGAGCGGCTTACTTGAGTAAGAGAGCGTCACCCGCTTATTTATGTTACGGGGCCTTCCAAGAAGTACACCCGTCACCCGAATATGAGTCCCATGGTGACGAACGTGTTGAAAAAAAAAATAATGTTCTAATCTATACGTTGTATAGGTATCCAAGAGACTTTAAAAATCGCTTCTCAAATTCAGCTTATAAATATTTACAAGCTAATGAAAAAGCCTTGCTGCTAAATTGTCCATTTCCCGGCCATTTTAACGTTTCCGGGAAACTGACTACCTTTTTCCTGGGAATTCCTTAACACTCAACTGCACACGAAACCTTATCGAAATGGTATTTTCAATTTTTTAAGAAGAAGTATTGTAAACCATTTGAACTTTTGTAACCCCAAAAACTCAATAAAATATTCATAAAATATAATACTTTTTTAAAAGTTAAAAATATTAAAAAAAATCTTTTTTCGGCATAAAATTCTAACCCGATCAGGAGAGAAAAACAAAATTATATCAAAGTTAGATGTTTTGATACTTTTTTTCTTTCTAAACGAGTTATAATTAAGCTCTAGTAGCATGTTAAAATAACTCAGATTATATGAAACAGTTCATGGAACCATAACTGAATCATATCAGCCAGTGTTTTTAATATAAAAAAAATTATAACTCATCCAGATGCAATATATCAACTAAACATCTTAAAGAATATGTGGGCATAAAAATCATTAGTCTAATATCTTCCCATTAGTCTAATAACTCCCATGTAACACCGATAGGTTTATTAGACTGTTCAAGCCCCCAATAAAAACAAAACTTTATCTAGTAGCCTGCTATAAAACTTTTAATGTCACTTAGGACTGCTCTATCTGTGTTTGATAGGAAGTGGATGTTTATTTTCATACTGATCCTGCATAGGCAGACTGCTTGTAGAGGACTTTTTATCAAGTGTGCAAAGACAGGCAGCCATTTGGGTGCCTTGAAACAGGAGAGTGGGAATTCATATAAATTTACCTGATGCATCGGAATTTACAGTCAGCCTGTCGAGTGTCGTTCGATTGGAATCCATACAAGTATACTAAGCACAAACTTCGGCAGAAACTGCCGTGAATCCGTGCATTCATGGTGGATTACCAACATACATACATACATGGCAAATCATCTTTTGTTTTATTACATAAAATTATAAAAGACATACATTTTAATAAAACATTAAGATTTGTGGTACGAATGTTTTCAGTTTCAAATTTTTTAGATTGAATTATAAGCAAGCTTGCAAAAAATCAACTCAACGAGTAAAAATCGGCTCATATGAACGTGAGTGTGAGGCGGAACAGAAAAAAAATCCACCCCAGGCTGAGCGAGAGTAAAATAAAATCAAGATTCCTTTTTGAACCTTACTCACCAAGCACCGCATACTCGCTCCGAAAAAAAATCGCTCAAGTGGTGAGTAGAGTCAAATTAGATGACTAGAAAATCTGCACAGCACAGCACAAGTGATTTTTTCTTCGGTGGTGAGTTGAGCAGACTAGCAAGGAGCCTGAGTCTGATGGGAAAAAAATCCGTAGAGTAAAAATAAAATCCGCTCACAGGTAGGCTGATTTTAAATCCTTGAGTCGGGAAGAGTCTCTTGGTTTTGACTCGCTTGAGTATTTTATTTTGACTCGCTTGAGTATTTTTTTTTGACTCGCTTGAGTATTTTTGTTTTGACTCCGATTCTTTTCGGCTAGCTTGATTTTTTTTAAGATTTTGACTCAAGGTTTTTCTGGCTTGCTGGAGTCGTTTGAATTTTACCGGCCTGAGTCGTTTTTTCTACTCGCTTGAGGCGTATGGAGTTTTGATTCTGGCTCGGCTCGTCGTTCGTGTGGAGTGCACTGGTAGGGATGATTGATTCCTTTACCTGTATTATACAGGCTGTATATACCGGGACAAGCGTCGGGTGTCTGGTTTGAAACCAAATTTGTTCTATTCGCGCTGTTTGCTTGCGTCGCTGATTGTAGTGCGCTAT
Organism: Uranotaenia lowii; assembly: GCF_029784155.1. Lineage (NCBI taxonomy): Eukaryota > Metazoa > Arthropoda > Insecta > Diptera > Culicidae > Uranotaenia > Uranotaenia lowii. The sequence goes on along the minus strand of NW_026598248.1, from coordinate 20,521 downwards.
ATAAATTACAAGAGAGTTTTTAATTTCTATCTGTAAATATAATTCATTTAGAAATTGTTTTGAAAAATGACGGCATAAGCCTATTAAGTTTGTAATCATACAAGAAACAATACGTTAACGCTATTATTTATTATGGTTGATTTTAAAATTTTCAAAACTACTTAACATTTTGAATGATCATTGCGTTTGAAATTTTAAAACTTTAACTCGAAATAAAGAATTCACTTTCAAAAATTCAAAATTTGATATTTTTAATACAAATTTTACGATTGACAATTATAAATTCAATTCAAAATTCCAAAATTTATAAGTGACATATTGCCAAAATAACTGGAATTTAGCTAAAAACATTAATGAGTGGATATAGCTCACACGGTTTAAGGTTGGAAATTAGGCAAATTTTCGAAAAAAACGGTTTTCCCAAAAACTGCTAAAGATTTCAGCATGAAAAATGCTTTAAAATTATTAACAGATGTCTACTCATGGGTATTTTGTTTTTAAATCCATATTTGTTGAAATATTCGATAATATCAGTATTCTGCTTAAAATGCGCATAGAGCCTACTTCTACCCTAAATAGAGAAGTTTGTGTTCACACATAATTACGCATCCATTTTTATCCATAACATTTTTCAAATTAAATTAAAAAAAACATTTTTCTAAACATCTTTTGAAGAAATCTGCAGTTTATTACATTCGATGTGCATAGGTATTTAAAAAATATATCTCATTTCGTTGAAAATATAGAAATATATCAGTTACAACTTTGCTGATGGAAAAAACATGCATATTGGATTGCCGATTGAGGAGGTATGTGCTCGTTTTTTTAATTACGACCCCTCCATTGGTTCATATAAACATACGTTTATATGATTACGTCATCGCAAGTATGGTAACCTAATTAAAGTTTTCCCAATAAAATAGCAAAGGGCCGAATTACGTCATTGCTGCTTCGAACGATTGATGATGGTGATGTACTTTACCAGCTGTTTTATTGAGTCACGACTCTGCTCTCATTTGAGTTTTTACGATCCTGATCCTGACTAAATAGCAGAGACCAAATTATTTACTCTAATAAATGACGAAACAATTGTCGAAGGACCGTCAGTTCAATAGAACTGGAACACATATACGCATCTTTGCTTGATGCGTGCATTCATAGGAGACGCTAATATTATTAGAACGGGTTGATTTGACACTTTTTGATAAAATTGATTTATTTTAAAGAACTCCAAGTCACCAAATTATGGATGTGTTGTTTTAAAACAAAAGAGTACATTATTTTGCTTTACTACATTTCAAGAAGACAAAGAGTTTTGTCCTAGTGATACTTTCAAAAGCATGTGCAAAACAGAGCTTGAAATCGAAACAGACCCGGCAAAGTTAGTTCGAACAACTCTGAAGCAGCAGAATAACGATGTTCCGTTTCCTGCATCAGAAACTCCGATGCGGGCACATCTCCGCCGGGTTCTTTCGTTCATTTTCGAACGGCGAGACCAACAAATAAGTTAAGGTTCGACTTTTATGGCCCAGCGCGGTTGTTTTACGTTTTCCATTCCGGCCAATCCGAAAACCGACTATCCTGTATGTTGTCGGAAGGAATCTAATTTGGGGCGGAAATGTGTTCGGTACCACACCACCAATAATGATGAGGGGATTTGTCTTTTTATGTCTATGCATACTTAACTTACCAAACAAAACGTTAGACGTTAGCGAACCAGAGCTGGCAAATGGCCTCAGGGAACTCATTCCCATGTGTTATGATGGCACCGGAATAGTATCTAGTTGCTCCGAAAAGAAGCAGAACTTGGCCGGTAATTATATGGTAATGAAACGAGCCTAATTTTGAAGATGTAATGTGCGCGTGGTATGGTTTCGGGAGAACATAAGGCTTAAATTTTAGGATTAGTGCCCTACATGTTCGCGGTTGTAACCACTCGCATGATGCTTCCGAAGAGTTTTGAGAACAGATGTGTACCTTTTAATACAGAAATAACTGAATTTCAAAGCTGAAAAACTTCTCAATTTTTTTAAAGAAAATGTTTCTAAAATGACAGGTGTTTAAAATGAAGTTTGATAAGAAATCTTTACAACTTCAGCAACCAGAGGGTCAATATATTACCATACCAAATTTGATGGTTTGTAACTTTTTTCGGGTGCATAAAAAAAATTCTAATTACCCTCATGAATTCATGAAATCTTCAACTTTGCATAATTACTTTTTAAAGACCCTTCCGGAAAGCCCACACGAAAAAAAAACAGCTTCCTAGTGAGCGTCAAATCGACCCTCTTGGCTTAAAATGGCTACGCATTTTTTTTTTGTTTCTAAAACGTTTTTTAACAAAAAAAAATACTTTTGAAAACCTTGTAACTTTACTAAAAAATAATATTCAGACAATTTTACTAAATTGTATTATATTTTCAGGTTATTCAAAGTTTGTGGGTTAACACAAAGTCGAAAAAATGGATAACTGTAAAATTCTTTAAAAAATTCTATAGACCCTCAGTAAGCTGAAGCTAGGCTAAGCCTGTCAGCCTGTTTTTACAAAACGTAGAAAAGATCCGGCTGTTTTTCGTCGGCCGATGGTTCGTCGAGGGGAGGCATCCAACCTTCAGAGGCCTACAATGCAATGGTTGGAAATCCACTCCGCTTGCAAAGTCTCTTCTTTGACCCCAGATGCATTCCCTCTGAAATATATACATAATTACTTATTCGATGAAACACATCTTACTTGTCGGAAAACTTATGGGATTCGAAACCGAAAGTTTTTCTTGGCGATACCGGGAATCGAACCCAGTACGCCTGGGTTACCAGACTCGCGCTAGCCTATCCACTAAACCACATCAGCGCTTAAATCTATTATATTTATAGTTGTATGCCTAAAATCAATCATACAACAGTAGTTGAATCTATCATATTTATAGTCGAATCAATTGTACCATTACAGTTGAATCAATATATTCAGAGTTGATTGCGTAAGGTCAAACAGCAGTTTGTAGTTGAATCTATTGTATTTATAGTTGAATGCGAAAAATATCCAATACATTTTGATGATTGGTATAACTAGTCAAAACAATTGGAACAACAGTCGTCTTTTTTTCTCCGTGATGGTATGTCACTTCAAAGCTAAGCGTTTACTAACAGAGCTAATTTGAACAAAATTATTTAGAAAACAATATTTAAAAAAAACTATTTTGATCCACCAAATATTTTGTTGGATGAGAGTGAGAACCAGTGCTGCAAATTTTCTGAAAGCACGAATGATATTAACTGTGACTTTCTATCAGTGCAAAAAGCTTAAACTGAAATGAATGGAATAGAAAAGTCAACAAATATAAAAGCTTCTGATCGGCTAGGTCATCTTCGTGCTTACGGCAAGCTTTGTGAATATGTCTATCAATTAATAGAAAGCTCACTCGTAAACCCGAACTAATTTGTTTCACTCGACTGCTACGAAAGCGTCTTTCGCTTAGGCGTTTCTGTCATTCACTGCATTCAATCAGTATCAGCTAAATTTGCTGATGAGTTCAGTAGGCATTTGTTTTTGACATTTTTTAAAATTGTGAATTAAGATTCGAAAAGAAAACACGATTTAAAATTCGCTAAGTCTATATGAATATAAATAGGGGACGGGAAGAGAGATGAATATAAACTTCTTGATGACGACATGGCGAATATCTGATAAATATGACAAAAACTTGACAATTGTTTTCAAAAAATTACAAAATGTAATAAATATGGTGAAAACATTATAACAATATTTAGTATAAACAAAATCTGACAGATATGACAAAAATTTGACAATGAAATGACAGCAATCTAACAAATATGACAAAATTATGGCCTAAATATGACAAACAAATTACTATAAAATGACAAAACATAAGAGAAACATGACAAAAATCTTATAGATGAGATAAAAATTTGACAAATGTGATAAAAATATACCAAAATGTTGACAATAGAATTACAAAACATGACAAAAACAAATTACAATGTTGTATTGATTTTCTTTTCTGAAATCGGCACTGCAGTCTATTTTCGAAAAGATGATTATTTTATTTCATCCAACGTTTCGAGACTGGGTTGGTCTCATCCTCAGTCAGTCATCCCAGTCTCGAAACGTTGGATGAAATAAAATAATCATCTTTTCGAAAATAGACTGCAGTGCCGATTTCAGAAAAGAAAATCAATACAACATCAACAAAAACCAGTCGAAATCTGAACAACATAAAACAAATTACAATATTATGACAAAAAACTGACAAATTTGACAAAAAAATGTCGAAATTAATATGGAAATATGACATTGATTTAACAATAAAATGACAAAAATTCGATGAACCTTAGTTAAAAAATATGGCAAATGTGTTAAAATTAAGACAAAATTATAACATAAATCTAATAAATATGACAAAATTATTTAAAAAAAATAATAATAAAATGAAAAAAAACATGGAAAACTTATGACAAATTTGGAAAAAATGACAACAAACTGAAAGATATGACATTTGTCATATTTTTATCTCTTTGTCATGATTTTACATAGTTTGACCACATTTTTGTTCCTTTAATTTAAAATTTTTGTAATATTTTAATCATAATTTTGTCATATTTGTCTTATTTATGTCATAAATTAGTTTTATTTTTATCGCAATATTATGCCATGATTTTGCCATTTTATTGTTATGTATTCGTCATATTTTTATCACGCTTGTCATATTTTTCAATTTGGTTGCCAATATTTTGTCATATTTTTGTTACAGTTGTCATATTTTTGTCAGTTGTTTACCACAGTTGTTATATTTTTGCAAAATTTTGTCATTTTTGCAAAAACTTTTTCATATTTTTATCACATTTGATATATTATATTTTCGACAGAGTTGCGTTGATTTTTCTGTTATTTTACAAAATTTGTCATGTTTTGTCATTTTATCGCCAAATTGTTGTCATAAAGTGTCGTAATTGGAAAAAAACGTTTTTTATCAAAATCCTTAAAAAATAGAAATCTCAGCAGTAATTATTCAATTTCTAGCGCATCGAACAAGCTTTGTCGCCATTCAACTAAATCTATTCATAATCGAATTGAGCTTTTTTCACTTTCAGCAATGTTTGCTTGATACCGAAAATTAGGATTGGATAATCTCATAACTTGCAAAAAGCCTGAATGTATACTGAGCAGCGATGTTGCCGATTCGTGAATGAGTATGCAGAGTGCTTTCGGTAGTGAGTTTTCAGTTCATTATCAGATGAATTCAGGTAGAAACGAGCTGAGCGTACACTGCAGTAAATTCAATTGTTGCATCACTGGTGAGAACACTAACTTCCTGTGATAATTCACAGAGAAAAAAGTATAGTTTCATCAACTTTATTCTTTATCATATTGATAATTAATTCTACTAATTCATTCATATAATAATTAATAAACTATATTTTTTAAATATTCAACTATATTTCTATAATTGATTTTATGAATTCAACTCTAAATATGATAATTTCAACAACAATTCTATGATTGATTCAACCATAAATATAATAAATTCAACCATATACGCTGATTGATATTGGGCATTCAACTAAATATATTGTAGATTTAATGATACAGCTATGGTTGATTGAACTATAAATATGATTGAATATATTGTACTTTTATGATTGATTTTAAGCATTCAACTATATTTTATCGTGTTTTTTAAGTTTTTCTGCATTTATTTTTATTTTCATTGTGGTTTTATACATATTTTGTTTATTTGTAAGCACAGAATGAAATTATTGAATAACCAGAAAATGAAATTCTTTTAAACCGTTTCGCCGCTCGTAGAAAACTTGCTGTAGCCTGTAGCAGCCGGTTCCATTGTGTGAAGCGTGTAACGTCAATTAGTGCAGCCAGAATTTCAGCGTGAAATGCGGATCGGAGCTCGTCTTCCGGGAAAGATTAATTTTTACGATCGGATGGCCAATCTTCGGATTGATTAAGCAAGTCGGACCCAGTGAACCAACGATTATTAGGACTAAAATTGGGCCCATTTCCCCATTTGGTGGCATCATCAGCAACATTTTGTTTGGAAGGTACGTGATGCCATTCAGAAATCGATGTCTTAGCCAAGATTTCACCTACACGATAGGTTACAAATTGATGATAGCGTCGGCTGTCTGATCGTACCCAGGCAAGAACGATGAGTGAATCGGTCCACAGAAATTTGCGATCAATCGGGACCTCTAAAGTTTCCAACAAAGTCTCCATCAAGCGAGCTACTTTGGTTTTGGCAGAAAGCAAGGCACAATGAGGACGTCCTTCATGCATATGACGCAAGTAAGCTACGCAGGCGAATGCGGATTCGCTGGCATCCACGAAAACGTGCAATTGCCGTCCGTTGAGACTTGAACTTGAAATTCCTGGAAAGAAGTAGCGTGGAACACTGACTTCGTTGAGTTTTGGTAAAAGTTCAGTCCATCAGTTCCATTTTGCTCGCTACTCTTCAGGCATAGTATCATCCCAGTCCGAGCCATATTTCCAGAGTTCTTGCATTATAATCTTGCCGTGAACTACAAAGTGAGCAATCAGTCCCAAAGGGCCAAACAGGCTCATAACTGTACGCAACACTTCTCTTTTAGTCGGTGTGTGCTCTTGATTCACTATCTGTTCGATAGCTGGCTGCATAGAAGTGCTAAAGGTGAAAAGATCTTGATGAGGTTTCCACAACATTCCCAGGATTCGTTCCGCCTTTTCCGGTTCTTCCACACCTGGCTCCAGATTCAAATGTTTGATGTCGAGAGGGCAAGGGGCGCCTATTTTCTCGAGAACTTCCGGTGCATTCGAAAGAAAGTTACGAATTTCAAACCCTCCCCGCGCATGCACAACACCGACTTCATTTACCTGTTCCACAGCTTCCTCAATTGTATCAACACTGGCAAGATAGTCGTCGACGTAGTGTCCATGGACGATGGCAGCATGTTCGGCTGCGTTTCTATTTTTTATATATTGGGCAATGCAGGGAGAGCAGGATGTAGCAACGTCCATGACATAAATCTGAGGCGTTTCTTCCGTTTGGTCGCGAAACAGGAACCGTTGAGCCTGCTTATCTTCGGGTCGTATCTTCACCTGATGAAACATCTCCTTGATGTCCCCGGATATGGCAACACTCCTTTGGCGAAAACGCAGCAGAACAGCTGGAAGCGACATCACCATATCCGGTCCCTTCATTAACATGTCATATAGCGACACTCCGTTCGTTTTGGCTGCAGCATCCCAAATCAAACGCACCTTTTGAGGTTTCTTAGGATTGCGCACTATTCCCAGTGGCAAGTACCAGACTTCATTCGGATCAGTCTCGATCAATTCTTGATGGGTGATTTTATGGGCATAGCCCTTTTCCAAGTAGCTGGCAATTTGAGTCCGGACAATTTCATAAAGCTCGGGATCCTTTTGCAGGCGTTTTTTTAAGCTAGCCTCGCGACGTGCTGTTGTGGGAAAGGTGTTTGGAAAACAAAGGTGTTTGTATTTCCACAGCAGCCCGGTTTCAAAGCGATCGTCTACACGTCGCGTGGTTCGCTGAAGTATTTCCAATGCCTCTTTTTCTAAGGTGAAATCCGGCTCTTTAATAACTAAAGTTTCTTCCAATTTAAGAAAACGACCCATCAAATCGTGTAGCTGCGGGTTTCCAAATTGTTGCTCCAAGTGTAAATTAAAGCTTTCTCCGTTGTTTGTTGTATTGATCTGCTTACCGTACACGCACCATCCCAGTCGTGTCTTAGCTGCTATCGGTTCGTTGTGGCGACCTTCCCGGAGTGTTATGGGTGTTAAAAGACTCACGTGTTCAACTCGACGATAAGCATTGGTTTGACGTCGGTGTAACTGTTTAGCGGAAGACCTTTAAGGGTGGTTGAATCCCTCTATGCCTTTATGGGCGGCCAAATACCTCATTGCCCTATCGGGCGATCGAAATACCTCTTTGCCCTTTCGGGCGGTCGAACCCCTCTTTGCCTAAAGGCTTTGTATGACCAGCGATGGGTTGCCCTCAAGCACTGGCCCCATTCCTCCCTCCTCTCTGAGGGGAAATGCCAAAAACACTGGCATGGATCGCCAATGTGGAGTCCCGAGTCTAAATCTTATTAAGATCCAAATCCAGACTCGGGACTCCACATTGGCGATCCCATAGGTCATTACATTATTACAAGTATCTTACAATCAATCATAAAAATATAGTTGAATTTACTATATTTATTATTCAATGCTTAAAATAAGGTTGCCAGAATTTTTCTAGCACGTAGACGGGTCGGAGAAATCCAAGCTATTTTATCTAAATACCTAGCAAAAACCGGGCATTTGATTTCAAAATTTCAACCAAAAGTCCAGGCAATATTCGTGCAAATTTGGTCGAAACCCAGGAATTACTCAACACAAATCAAGAAAAAAAAACTTGAAAAACTTTTGTTTTTCATCAGTATTTTCTAAAAAGTGTTTTAGGCGTTCAAAACACTTTTCATGATTATTTATATAAAACTATATAAATTTATATATTTATATAAAAAAATCGTTTTGGACGGAAAAATTAAAAAAAATTCAACACAATTTGTATTTTTTTGTTTTGCCAAATAAAGTGAATAAATCCGGGCAAAATCCGAGCTTCTTTCAATGAAATCCGGGCAACCAGACCGGACCGGACTTTTGTCAACCCGGATAAAACCGGAGATCAACCCGGATAAAACCGGACTATCTGGCAACCTTAGCCTAAAATCAATCATACATTTCTGGTTGAATCTACCGTATTTACAGTTTATTCAATTTTACCATTAATATTGGATCTATCATATCTATAGTTGAATATGAGAGGTCTACCAGGAATTTATAGTTGAATCTAGAAGCACTAGTTATAGAACAGTCGTAAAACATTAGCCAGTTCAAACAATAATATGCAGAAGAAAAATTAATTAAAAAATGTTGTACCTCTGTTCAAATTTTAATCAAGAATTTCGGACTCTTGAAGCAACAACCCCCGGAACTAGCATGTGTTATCAAATTTTGGGTTGGTTATTTGACTGGATGAAGAAAACAGCCATTTCTTGATTGGAAGAAAAATTGTATTAAAGACAAATAAACGTCTTAGATAATAATATGAGTGTTTTCAACTAAGCTTTTTTGAATGATTTCTGGAAGAGTGGCAGTCTTTATAATCCCTATTTTCTTAAAATTCAACGAATTGAAGTGTTCAATCATTAAATCACAGAAAACGCCAATGTTTCAATTATTGAACGCTCAATCTTGCAGTACTCGTTTCGTAAAGAAATGCATGTACCAGTTATTGGATAAACATCGGTTGGTGTTTGGAAATACAAACAAACTGTTTCTTGGTTGCTAGCTTTTGTTGGTGCCCCTTCAAAGCATACTATTTATCAAGCGAAATATTCCTAAATATATACTATGACATTCAATGTTTACGTGTTCAATAATTAGAACATTGCCTGTTCAATATTTGAAACATTGTGTTCAATCGTTGGGACAAAAGTAATCTATATATATAAAAATGAATGTTTGTCTGTCTGTCTGTTCCCTATAGACTCGGAAACTACTGAACCGATCATCGTCAAAACTGGCATCTGAGGGTTTTTGAGGCCGGGGATGGTTTCTGTAATAGTCAAAACTCCATCCGACTTAAGGGAGGGGGGGCTTCCATACAAAAATTGTAGTTTTTCGAAACAAATTAAAGTCATGACATCCATTTTCTTGAGATTTTTTTTTCCTTTGGGTGGTTTGTTTTTCGTCTCTATGGTCGAGGCGTCGCGAGTAACCCAGGCATAGCATACTGATCAGTAGGAATATTTTGGCGCGTATTTCTCAACCAAGCATATTTTCTTTGAGGGGTTTGTTCTTCGTCTCCATGGGCGAGCAAACGTCGTCGCAAGAGGATAGTAACCAAAGCACACTGTTCATTGATTGCTGGAAAATTTAACAAAAAGGCGCATGTTTCTCAAACACGTGGGGGCGGTATGCAACCTAGATGTGTTTTTTTTTCTTGCCCTTTTGATTTGTACACAGCACGTGGTAATAAATGACGCTTAGATGTGACACGGATTGGTATTTTATCAATCGAATCAAAACCAATTTAAAGATTTGAAAAATACTTCCATATTTAGTTCATGTTAATGTAGGTAGCATTCGAATTTTCATTCAAGGAACATTAGAACATGTTCAAACGTTCAACATAAATTAAAAATTATATTTTCTTCTAGAAATTGTTACTTCGGCCCAAAAACACAACTGAAACGAATTTAGAAATGAAGATGGGAGCTTTTTATTTTAAATAATTCTGAAATAACCATCGTACTTTATGCTTACATACCAATTCAAGTACGTACTTAACATGAAAGGTGTTTTTGTGTTACATGTCTGCATAAAAAAGACTTTTGATCCGCTTCGTTTTTGAAAAGCGAGACTTTAGAACTGATATTCAACTGGAAGCAAAATTTTTAAGAGAAATTTTTAGTATACCCTTAAAGTGTTAAAAACAATATTCCCTTCTGTCAACTTACACGGTGGGGCAAGGGCAAACGTCGAACTTTTAAGAAATTCATCTTCAAAATGATTCAATATGTTGGAAAGACCAGAATTGGTATTCCGAATGTTGAAACTGAAGCGGATATTGAAAATTCTTAAATGTCTTTGTAAATGAAGGTCATTTCCTTTGAACAGCATTCGTTAAAAGTGGAGTAACAAACATAAATTTATATTGCAGGAATACTGCAGATATACATATCAGTGAAACTTGATAGAACAAAAAGCAGGAATTCGTATTAAATCCATTTTAAAGCCATTACTCTGACGCATCTGTAAATAAGCTTTGCATTGACACTTGCCTCAATATACGGGACAAATGTAAACTTAGAAATTTGTTTTTGCCTACATTTTTGAATATTTGACTTTCAAAGAGAAAATAAAAAAAAAACGCTGAGAACGTATTAAGTGATGCAACTGATATTTTTTTAAATATATATTTTTTTACCGTAGTAAATTTATAAAAAAAAAGAAATTTACACTGTATTTATTACATAACTAATTTAATATATTTTTCATTACCATGATAAGTGCTGTTTGGGTATCGAGCCGGTTTAATTTGCCTACCTTCTTCAAGCAGTGGGGGACAAAATTGAAAAAGATGGGAGAGCTCCCATGTAAATTTAAGATAAAGAGCTTTTCAAAGAAGGGACCATATTTAAAATGGTTTTTTTTTTTTTGATACAGAGTACATATTTCAGATCATTAAAAACGAGTTTAGAGTTCAAGTTTCAGTAAATAATATATACCATCTTTGAATTGCAATTTAGAACTGCAGCTGCAGCTCTCATTTCAAAGTAGTTGGTTCTGAAGTACTATGAGGTTTGATTTAAAAAAATGCTCTTTAAAATCTTAATTTGAACAAATTTTTACAAATTACATTTATTTCCGGAAGGTGTAGCAAAGCACAACGGGTCAGCTAGTTTTGAATAAAAAGGCCGTAATGATAGTTTCAAAACATATTTCCGTGAAAAAAAATATATCGATTCGAAGTTGAGAAACATGCTTAAGCTACACTATCAAAAATTTTCCCAAAAAACCTTTTGTTATTATTTATTGGTCACAAATGCGTTGAATCTCGAAGATGGTGTTCATTTTATAGTGTTCTTACCCTATTATATTTATAGTTGAATGCATAAAATCAATCATACAATTTTAGATGTATCTATCATATTTACCATTGTATCAGTTATACCATTATAGTCGAATCAATTATGCTCATAGTTTATTGGGTAAGGTCAATCATCAGTTTGTAGTTAAGTCTATTATATTTATAGTTGGATGCAAAAAAAATAACTATGCTTTTATGATTGGTAAAACCAGCTGAAACAATAAGAACAATCGTCGTCTTTTTTCTCCGAGTCTTGTCCCTCAACCATAAATCAGTTTTGGAATCTCTGAAACCAGTCCATTGGGAGCTCAAATGAGCTTTTTTGTGTGGAGGAGTGCGGTGAGCCGCTACAATAAAAAAAATTCAAGAAATTCTGATATGTCAAAAAGATGTAAAACAACTTTGATGGTATCTTAATAAAAAATCTAGACAAGAACAGAAATCCTATTTTATTTATTTTGAGTAAATCAAAAATCAGAAATGTTTATGAAATATGATATTTTGAATACAATTATTATTGACTGATTTTAAAATACCTAACCCATTAAGATTTAAAAAATGCAGGTGAAATGGAGTTCCAAATATGGAAAATATGTGGAACTCCATTTCACCTGCATTTTTTAAATCTTAAAGTCACAGACTTTAAACTAAGCTTGCCAGATTGTCCGGTTTTGTCAGGGTTTGCCCGGATCTTTAATACAAAATTTGGGAGAAGTCCGGTCCAGTCCGGTTGCTCATATTTTATTAAAAATAGCTGGGTTTTGTCCGGATTCATTCACATCAAATTTAGTCAATTTGGTCGATTGCTTTATAACACAGAAACTGAATTGAAGAAATTGATCGATTGATTTATAACACAGAAATCAAAATTTTGTTCCTGCGTTTCCAATACACACGCCTCTTCTAAAACAAACTCACGTCATTGACTGTAGCATGTAACTAGCTACATGGTTTCTATCCTTAACCACCTCATCTTTGCAGTATCATTGTCGTGGGAATCAATGAATAATAAAAGACGGTACCTAATCCACCCCCTAACGCGTACATAAACTACACCCACGTGTGAACCGGAACAGGGATACGTTTCGATTTGAGAATATTCCCATCAACTTTCGAAGGGCGGGGAAGCTGAAATATTCCCAATCCTTACAGGTAGTTACGGCCCATAGAAAAGTAAAATCAACGCGAAGGTGGAACAAACAAGTTTTTAAATTTCCGGTTGGCTATGGAGATTTTTCAAGTGTCTAACTATAGACTAAGATCCTTAAAATTTTGAATTTGGAACGGTGAAAAAAAATCAGATTCCTGTGATTCCTCTTAATTTTTAATACAAGTTCCAGACGGATTTAAAAGTTTAAGCATTTCTTGTTAGTAAAACTGCATTTCGAATTTTCAATCTCAATCTCCGAATCCAAACTTGATCCGAACTTGATTTCGGGTTCAAGAAGGCAATTTTTGCTATTTCCTTCGTTAGAAAACATTCTCTATATTCGATGAAACAGTAGGCAAATACGCGTTTATGCGTATGCATAATCTTTATGCTATTCAAAATACTGCAAAATCAACTTGTTTCCAGCTTCTTTGTCACATGTTTTTCCTGGAGTCAAGAGGCTTTTTTCCGCGTTCAACGTTCCACGGGCTGCCGGATTTGCAAATTGAAATTGAAATTCCGTATTCTATGAATACAAAATCGAAAATCGCTCGGCGCATAGAGCCGTGTCGTCGTTCAGTTCGGTTTGGTTTTGTGGTTGATTTTTTTTCCCTCCTTTTCTCGAGTGGCTGATTTTTTGGAATGAAGCAAAAAAAACCGGGAATCTGCTTTATGGCCGTGATTTTGCAAATGAACCCTCGCCGTGTATTTTTATCCCCTCTTTACCGAGCGAAGCCTAAACGAGCTACTTTGAGGTGCATTAGATTCGTGGGAACGTCTTGAATCCACCCATTCACCCCACCCACCTAAACACACCGTCTTGATTCTTAATAAGCTTATTTTGTACGCATTGGCGCATAACGCAGGAAGAAGTTGTGAATACAACATCGGCTGGAGTCAGGATTTTTTCCTGCGGGGGAAACGAGCAAACGGGGAATTATGTGTAATTTAATTGTACGCTGCGGAAAATACTGAGACTACAAAGAAAATCGTATTTGTTGATAGTATCTTTTACCTTTGTTGTTAAAAATATGGCAAATATGTGTACACTTTATGCGGAAATTGAATGCTGAATGATAGGAAGAACATCCTGATGAGATTTTATTTAAGTTTTATTTATATCTTGAACGCCAGATTGTAAAATAAAACTGCAAACTGATAATACTCTAAACATTTTGACTTGCTACTCTACACTGAACCCAAATTCACTCTTAAAATACACATGATTTTTCACTTAAAAACAAGGATCCAGTGATTTTCTTCCATTCAAGTGTGACATATACATTTCACTTGGCAGTCACTTAAATTTCAAGTGAATTCATCCACATTCACTTCAGTCGTCAGTGGAATTTGAAGTGAGAAAAAATATTCACTTCCCCATCACTTGAATTTCAAATGAATGTCAGGTTGTAATTGTGTTTATTTTCAGAGTTCAAAATGGCAAATTCTAAAGCGTTTAAAGCTTATGCTGGATTTGGATTTTCCCAATTCTTTAATAGGCGATTTTGGCGGTGGTTTGTGTTAGACGTGATGTAAGAAAAAGTTATTCAAAAGTGTTATCATGTTTCAGCTTGTGGGTTGAACGGGACAGATTTTCTGGTTTGCAGCAGGGAAGATTTAGAAGTCGCACTATCCGCAGTAACCGATCTGCCTTGGGATTACGATGGAATTTTCCTTTCGCCATAAATTTATGGCGAAAGCGTAATGTAAGTATTTGAAATCGTAGTGCTGTTCTATAAATGTTCTTTTATTTAAAAACGCGAGAGATATTAACTAGAAACATACTTAGAAACTCAGAAAAATTTCATTCGATCGTCATAGTGTAATTCACTTGACCGGTCACTTAAGTGAATTCACTTGACCCATCACTTAAAATTCAAATGAAATTACGTATGGCGAGAATTTACTACAGATGTCACTTAATTTTTAAGTGAAAATTATTTAGGGTGTAATGAAAGATTTCTATTTGTTCGATCTACAGTGCGCGAAATAAGAATAGCACCACTATGTGTTTTACTTGTTAAAATATGAATGATTAAAAATTTCGAAAATTTTCTTCCACAGTTTGTTCTGAATCTTAACGGATAAATCAAGCATAACTTTACTTTTTTTTGACAAAGCAATTGGCGTTGAGGACCAAAAATGTAAAAAAAGGGGCACGAAATAACAATAGCGCCACTTGAGTTTTTCAACAAAAACAAGATTATTTCTAAAAATTTACTGTGTAAAAGTGTTATAATGCTTCTATGAATTATTTGAATAGATAACTGCATTTTAGGAGTTTTCCAGAATTCCAAAGGTTTTCAAGGGTTTTAGAAGGGGGTTTTAAGAGATGCTCCTCTAGCGCTAAGGAATTTGATATTTGAGCTTTAAAACTGTATCAAACTGCTTGATTTCTTCATAAACATTTATAAGTATGATGCAAAATGATGAAACATAGATTTGAGGCTGAGTTTAAATCCAAAAAGCAGGTTGCAGTTCAAAAATTCTAATGTTTTTTAAAAAGTCAAACACTTTTTCTCTAGTTTTAAGTCACAGATGGCAGTACTATCTTGCCATTTAACCAAATTCATGCCCATTTTCTAATATCCGGGATTAATTAGGGAGTGTTGGATAATTTTGGTCAAGACAACAACATTGTTGTTGTTGTTTGTATACAAGTCGTATTTTTTTTCGTCATTTTCATTCGTTTATTTTAATGTGTAAAAAAGAGCTTTAGTAACTAATTTTGTATTTATTACCTTCGCTAAGTGAGTCCAAATAAGTTCCTGGTGATTTCGCGTCCCTATAAAGTGCCCGTGATCCTTTTTAGGCGGGGGAAATTCTAATCGGTTTCGTACCCGCAACTTCGTCGGCCATCGCTTTTGTTGGTGTTTTGAAATTTTTAAGGTCCCCAAAGAAATCGACTGTTTAAGCACTGATCCAAATAATCGATTGGAATTCTAGTGATTCTTCGCTCAAAAGTTTTTTCCAACAATGAGTGCTAATGACATGTCGTGCAATATGCGGCTTTTGTGATATCGTCGTTCACTTCAAGTGTGCTCAGCTCTTCGCACCTCAAGGCCAAAGAGGAAGTGAAAGGTTTCCATTGGTTATGTGAGGAATGTGCCAAGTTCTGAAAGAACGCCACCTTGAAACGCCTTATGGTGTGTTTTGAATCCGTGTACCGCGATTTGCGTGAAAAACATTCCTCTGTGCTTGCCGACGTCCAAACTGAATTCGCGAAGATCAGCGCCAGCCTGGAAAAGATTTCTAGAACATGTCCGAACATTTCATCGACCAAAGTTAGCCCATGGCTGAAGCTTGATAGCCAAACGATTAAACGACGTCGCATGGATTACCCTCTTAAAACCCCTCACGAGCCAATTATCACTCCTGCAGTTGGTACAAGGGCAACAACGTCTAAGAGCATCGCGGCTGTTGCACTTCCGGAAGAAAAAGCTTTGGGTCTACTTAGCCAGACTTCAAAATACCGTGACGGAAGCTGATATCGAGGACCTTGTCAAGGAATGCATATCCTGCGATGCTGCTGAGGCACACCTTTTGGTAAAAAAAGACTCCGACTTATCCCAAATCAAGTCGGTCTCTTTTATAGTCGGCGTTGACTTAAGCCTTAAACCCGCGGCATTAGACGCTAGCACATGGCCTGCTGGAATGCTATTCCGAGAGTTCGAGGATTCTGGCTCAAAAAACCTGTTCAGGCAATCTTTCCAAGTCTGCATTTCCAAAAGGCTCTCACAAGCCAAGCTACACCGACAGCTGCACCCAGTCGATTTACTCCTACTGAAGTAAACGGTACTCCGGGGTTCTAACCCCAGCTTCTATTAGCGATGGATCCTCAGTTCACCCTACCCCGCTTCGACACGACGACGACGACCCTACATCTGCTTTTCTGCGCACCGACAATGGTTCACCGGGACGCAACGAATTGGGCATTTTGGAGACCTCGGAGCACTTCGACTCAGTCGCGCTGATTCCGGCCAGCGTCATCAGTCGTCCCGGCTCTGAGTTCGATTGTTTTGATGAGGTTCTCCAGCTTGCATTCTCATGCAAGTACATATGTTGTTTTAGAACCTTCCCATTGCGTGACGAAATTTTAGTTTTCAGCTGCTCAGACATGGGAAGCTCTGAGCTGAATCACCTGCTGCCTGCCTTCGAGTACGATCGTACTACAGCTTCTTCATGAGCTTCTCAACCGGGACGCAACGACCAAGGCACTTCGGAGACCCCTGAGCCCATCGACTCAGTCGCGCTGATTACCGCCTGCGTCGTCAGTCGTCCCGGCCCTGAGTTCGATTTTGGCGACGGGGTTCTTCAGCCTGCAACTACAGGCAAGTATCCATTTTATGTTGGCCCTCCTCCTCGTGATGGACTCTCTCTTTCCAGTGCACTGTGAGCCTATCACCGTGCTACGCCCACTAGTTCTTCAGAACGCTCTTTTCCGAACCTCGAAAATGTAGCAACTTGTACAACGCCTTCAGCACCGGGACGCAACGTATCAGATCTAACGGAGACCCCTTTGCCCTTCGACTCAGTCGCGCTGTTTCCTATCAGCGTCTTCAGTCGTCCCGGCCCTGAGTTCGTCTGTGGTACAGGGGTTCTCCAGCCTGTGGACTCAGGCAAGTATGGCACTCCCGACCGGTTTCTTCCGCCTGATGGTACTCTTTTTCCAGTGTTCAGGGATCTAGCTCTGCTTCGGAAACTTTTGACTCAATAACCTTGTACTACCAGAAAGCAATAATTAGCAAAAAGACCATCGGTGGTGGAGTGCTGATTGCCGTTAAGTCAGATTTCCCAGCGTTGCTCATCGAAGACAGTTCCTGGAGTGATCTGGAACTTGAATTGATCCGCATTGATCTTGGTAACCGTAAACTTTATGCCTGCGTACTGTATCTGCCTCATGACCGCACGAGAGATGTTGCCCTAGCTGAGTCTTTTTCACGCTACTTATCTAAAGTTAGCTCTCTCTGTGCACCCGAAGATGACATTCTAGTGATTGGTGACTTCAATTTGACCGGTTTGAAGTGGTGCTCCAACCATAGTAACCTTCTCTATCCGGATCAAGTACGCTCAACTTTTTCAACCCTTCCGAACGTCATACTAGACTCCCTGGGTACAGCGACTTTGCGGCAGATTAACAGCGTGACAAACGAAAACGGTCGTATGTTGGATCTCTGCTTTGCCAGCGATGGGACTCGTGTACCGTCCGTTGTTTTGGCTCCCGCTCCGTACGTTAATTCGGTACACCATCATCCTGCTTTATTGATTTCGCTCGATGTCATTAGACTTGCTCCTGTCGCAAAATTAGCAGCCTTTTACTTTGACTTCAAGAACGCCGACTTTGACGAGATTTGGTTTCCATCGACTGGGAATCTGAGCTCGACTTATCCAATCCCAACTCGCACATCTTGAGTTACGTTATCGATCGTCACGTACCAAAACACCAAACACCAAAGAATAACTCCTTGGTTCACGACTGAACTACGACGACTCAAGACGGCAAAGAGATGTGCCCTTGAAAATTTTAACAAATCAAGATCCTCCTATACTAAGGACATTTATCGTAGACTAAATTCTGTTTACAAAAAAGTCAGCAAACGTTGTCACCAAAACTATCTAGCTCGAGTTCAGCGTTGTAGGATACAGATGAATAGACTGTCTCCATGTACGTTGGTCGTTGCTCGTTAGTCTTTTCCGTTAATCGATCTTTTTTCACTCATGCACTCATTGCACTCATGGGACTCTGGCTCATTGCACGATTACGACGGAATACCATTTTCTACAATAAAATTTAAGTCTATTCATCTGTATCCTACAAGCGTAATCTCAAGTCCAGACCAAAATCGTTCTGGAAACATGTTAAAAGTCAGCGGAACGAACCTGGTCTGCCAAACCAAATGTTTCTGGATGACAATACGGCGAACTCTGATCGAGGAATCTGTGATCTCTTTGCCAAATCCTCTTCTATCAATAATACAGCATCGACATCTCGTGATCATCTGGATAGTGCAGTAAGGAATATTGCGCCACTGGGCTTCTCTATAAACAACATTGTGGTTGAGGATGCAGTCATCTTAAAAGCAGCAGCTAAGCTCAAAAATTCTTTCTCTAAGGGGTCCGGACGCTACTTTTATTAAACGTTTCATGCCTGTTTTGCTGACTCCTGTTAGGCTTATTTTCCAAGCTTCGCTTGACAGAGCCATCTTCCCCTCGCTATGGAAGAAGGCTTATATGTTTCCGGTGTATAAAAAAGGTAACAGAAGAGATGTCAACAACTACCGGGGAATCTCGGCATTATGCGCAGTAGTTAAACTACTCGAATTGGTGGTCTTGGATCCGATTTTCTTGTCCTGTAAGAATATTTTTTCCGACGATCAACACGGATTCTTGCCCAAGCGCTTCACGACAACTAACCTTCTGACGTTTACATCTTACGTGCATGAAAGTTTTGCTGCGAAGTCTCAAACCGACGCTATCTACACCAATTTGTCTGCGGCATTCGACAAAGTGAACCACGATATTGCCATTGGAAATCTCGAACGCCTGGGTTTCTGTGGAACTCTTCTTGGCTAATTCCAGAGCTACCTATCAGGACGTAAATTAACAGTTCGCACTGAGGACTCTTTCTCCAGACAATTCTCTGCTTCGTCTGGTGTGCCTCAGGGAAGCCATTTAGGGCCGATTATCTTCTTAATCTACTTCAACGATGCGCTCTCACTCCTCGACGGCCCAAAGCTATGCTATGCTGATGATCTAAAACTATTTTACAACATCAACGGCCAGAACGATATTGATTTCCTACAAAATCAATTTAACCTCTTCGCAACCCGGGTGTGATATAAACTGCCTGCCTTTGAATCGCAGTAAATGTGCAGTCATCAACTTTTCAAGAAAGCAGCAGCCTTTTTCCGCTGAGTACTTCCTCGGAGATGAGCCAATCACAAGCGTAGAATACATCAATGATCTGAGTGTAATTCTAGACCGTAAGCTGGAATTCAGGACACACAAAAACTACGTTGTCGACAAAGCCTTGAGAAGTCTTGGTTTCTTATTTCGAGTGTCCAAGGACTTCATGGATGCGTATTGCCTGAAAAGTTTGTATTGCAGTGTTGTTTGCTCTATCCTTGAATATGCATTAGCTGTTTGGTGTCCCTACTACCAGAATGGGGCCGAACGGATCGAGGCTATACAGCGGCGCTTCTTACGATTCGCCCTTAGACACCTGCCTTGACAAGACCCGTTTCTCTTGCCGAGCTATGAACATCGATGCCGTCTCATAGACATAGACACTCTTCAAGCCCGCAGAAACGCAACACGAGCTTCCTTCGTAGCCGATCTCTTGACATCGCGAATTGACTGCCCCACGCTCCTAGAAGCCATTCCTCTAAGTGTGCGACCCCGTGGACTAAGAAACCAAGATCTTCGATTGTATGTTCCCATTCGATTGAACAATTATAAAGCTAATAGCGCTATCATCGGTGTAAAGAAAACATTCAACAGTTTTTCTGAGCACTTTGACTTCGACGTTTCGAGAGATGTTTTCCGTAGTAAAGTTTTAAGTGTATTGAGAACCCTGTAATTAGACGTAGTACTCTTTTTATATTAATTTTAAGTCATCATTTGGACCAATATGTGTTCCGTTGATTTGTAATAAATAAATAAATAAATAAATAAATAAATAAATAAATAAATAAATAAATAAATAAAT
>NW_026598247.1:0-45156 GCF_029784155.1 Uranotaenia lowii | reverse complement strand
TATTCAAAAATTCAAGGTTTTTCGCGCGCCCCCCGAGCGGAAAAAATCGAAAAAATGATTTTTTTGCCGAAAAATTTTCGAGTTTAAAACCTTTTGCAAGATTAAAAAAATTCAAGGTTTTTCGCGCGCCCCCCGAGCGGAAACAATCGAAAAAAATTATTTTTTGCCGAAAAATTTTCGGCTTTAAAATTTTGCAAGATTCAAAAAATTCAAGGTTTTTCGCGCGCCCCCCGAGCGGAAAAAATCGAAAAAAATGATTTTTTGCCGAAAAATTTTCGACTTTAAAATTTTGCAAGATTCAAAAAATTCAAGGTTTTTCGCGCGCCCCCCGAGCGGAAAAAATCGAAAAAAATGATTTTTTGCCGAAAAATTTTCGACTTTAAAATTTTGCAAGATTCAAAAATTCAAGGTTTTTCGCGCGCCCCCCGAGCGGAAAAAATCGAAAAAAATGATTTTTTGCCGAAAAATTTTCGAGCTTTAAAATTTTGCAAGATTCAAAAAATTCAAGGTTTTTCGCGCGCCCCCCGAGCGGAAAAAATCGAAAAAAATGATTTTTGCCGAAAAATTTTCGAGTTTAAAATTTTGCAAGATTCAAAAAATTCAAGGTTTTTCGCGCGCCCCCCGAGCGGAAAAAATCGAAAAAAATGATTTTTTGCCGAAAAATTTTCGAGTTTAAAATTTTGCAAGATTCAAAAAATTCAAGGTTTTTCGCGCGCCCCCCGAGCGGAAAAAATCGAAAGAAATAATTTTTTGCCGAAAAATTTTCGACTTTAAAATTTTGCAAGATTCAAAAAATTCAAGGTTTTTCGCGCGCCCCCCGAGCGGAAAAAATCGAAAAAAATGATTTTTTGCCGAAAAATTTTCGAGTTTAAAATTTTGCAAGATTCAAAAAATTCAAGGTTTTTCGCGCGCCCCCCGAGCGGAAAAAATCGAAAAAAATAATTTTTTGCCGAAAAATTTTCGACTTTAAAATTTTGCAAGATTCAAAAAATTCAAGGTTTTTCGCGCGCCCCCCGAGCGGAAAAAATCGAAAAAAATGATTTTTTGCCGAAAAATTTTCGAGTTTAAAATTTTGCAAGATTCAAAAAATTCAAGGTTTTTCGCGCGCCCCCCGAGCGGAAAAAATCGAAAAAAATGATTTTTTGCCGAAAAATTTTCGAGTTTAAAATTTTGCAAGATTCAAAAAATTCAAGGTTTTTCGCGCGCCCCCCGAGCGGAAAAAATCGAAAAAAATGATTTTTTGCCGAAAAATTTTCGACTTTAAAATTTTGCAAGATTCAAAAAATTCAAGGTTTTTCGCGCGCCCCCCGAGCGGAAAAATCGAAAAAAATGATTTTTTGCCGAAAAATTTTCGAGTTTAAAATTTTGCAAGATTAAAAAAATTCAAGGTTTTTCGCGCGCCCCCCGAGCGGAAAAAATCGAAAAAAATGATTTTTTGCCGAAAAATTTTCGACTTTAAAATTTTGCAAGATTCAAAAAATTCAAGGTTTTTCGCGCGCCCCCCGAGCGGAAAAAATCGAAAAAAATGATTTTTGCCGAAAAATTTTCGAGTTTAAAATTTTGCAAGATTCAAAAATTCAAGGTTTTTCGCGCGCCCCCCGAGCGGAAAAAATTGAAAAAAATGATTTTTTTGCCTAAACATTTTCGAGTTTAAAATTTTGCAAGATTCAAAAAATTCAAGGTTTTTCGCGCGCCCCCCGAGCGGAAAAAAATCGAAAAAAATAATTTTTTGCCGAAAAATTTTCGACTTTAAAATTTTGCAAGATTCAAAAAATTCAAGGTTTTTCGCGCGCCCCCCGAGCGGAAAAAATCGAAAAAAATGATTTTTTGCCGAAAAATTTTCGAGTTTAAAATTTTGCAAGATTCAAAAAATTCAAGGTTTTTCGCGCGCCCCCCGAGCGGAAAAAATCGAAAAAAATGATTTTTTGCCGAAAAATTTTCGAGTTTAAAATTTTGCAAGATTCAAAAAATTCAAGGTTTTTCGCGCGCCCCCCGAGCGGAAACAATCGAAAAAAATGATTTTTTGCCGAAAAATTTTCGAGTTTAAAATTTTGCAAGATTCAAAAAATTCAAGGTTTTTCGCGCGCCCCCCGAGCGGAAAAAATCGAAAAAAATGATTTTTTGCCGAAAAATTTTCGACTTTAAAATTTTGCAAGATTCAAAAAATTCAAGGTTTTTCGCGCGCCCCCCGAGCGGAAAAAATCGAAAAAAATGATTTTTCGCCGAAAAATTTTCGAGTTTAAAATTTTGCAAGATTCAAAAAATTCAAGGTTTTTCGCGCGCCCCCCGAGCGGAAAAAATCGAAAAAATGATTTTTTGCCGAAAAATTTTCGAGTTTAAAATTTTGCAAGATTCAAAAAATTCAAGGTTTTTCGCGCGCCCCCCGAGCGGAAAAATCGAAAAAAATGATTTTTGCCGAAAAATTTTCGAGTTTAAAATTTTGCAAGATTCAAAAAATTCAAGGTTTTTCGCGCGCCCCCCGAGCGGAAAAATCGAAAAAAATGATTTTTTGCCGAAAAATTTTCGAGTTTAAAATTTTGCAAGATTCAAAAAATTCAAGGTTTTTCGCGCGCCCCCCGAGCGGAAAAATCGAAAAAAATGATTTTTGCCGAAAAATTTTCGACTTTAAAATTTTGCAAGATTCAAAAAATTCAAGGTTTTTCGCGCGCCCCCCGAGCGGAAAAAATCGAAAAAAATGATTTTTTGCCGAAAAATTTTCGAGTTTAAAATTTTGCAAGATTCAAAAAATTCAAGGTTTTTCGCGCGCCCCCCGAGCGGAAAAAATCGAAAAAAATGATTTTTTGCCGAAAAATTTTCGAGTTTAAAATTTTGCAAGATTCAAAAAATTCAAGGTTTTTCGCGCGCCCCCCGAGCGGAAAAAATCGAAAAAAATGATTTTTTGCCGAAAAATTTTCGAGTTTAAAATTTTGCAAGATTCAAAAAATTCAAGGTTTTTCGCGCGCCCCCCGAGCGGAAAAAATCGAAAAAAATGATTTTTCGCCGAAAAATTTTCGAGTTTAAAATTTTGCAAGATTCAAAAAATTCAAGGTTTTTCGCGCGCCCCCCGAGCGGAAAAAATCGAAAAAAATGATTTTTTGCCGAAAAATTTTCGACTTTAAAATTTTGCAAGATTAAAAAAATTTAAGGTTTTTCGCGCGCCCCCCGAGCGAAAAAATCGAAAAAATTATTTTTGCCGAAAAATTTTCGAGTTTAAAATTTTGCAAGATTCAAAAAATTCAAGGTTTTTCGCGCGCCCCCCGAGCGGAAAAATCGAAAAAATGATTTTTGCCGAAAAATTTTTGAGTTTAAAATTTTGCAAGGTTCAAAAAATTTAAGGTTTTTCGCGCGCCCCCCGAGCGGAAAAAATCGAAAAAAATGATTTTTTGCCGAAAAATTTTCGACTTTAAAATTTTGCAAGATTCAAAAAATTCAAGGTTTTTCGCGCGCCCCCCGAGCGAAAAAAATCGAAAAAAATGATTTTTTGCCGAAAAATTTTCGAGTTTAAAATTTTGCAAGATTCAAAAAATTCAAGGTTTTTCGCGCGCCCCCCCGAGCGGAAAAAATCGAAAAAAATAATTTTTTGCCGAAAAATTTTCGACTTTAAAATTTTGCAAGATTCAAAAAATTCAAGGTTTTTCGCGCGCCCCCCGAGCGGAAAAAATCGAAAAAAATGATTTTTTGCCGAAAAATTTTCGAGTTTAAAATTTTGCAAGATTCAAAAAATTCAAGGTTTTTCGCGCGCCCCCCGAGCGGAAAAAATCGAAAAAAATGATTTTTTGCCGAAAAATTTTCGACTTTAAAATTTTGCAAGATTCAAAAAATTCAAGGTTTTTCGCGCGCCCCCCGAGCGGAAAAATCGAAAAAAATGATTTTTTGCCGAAAAATTTTCGAGTTTAAAATTTTGCAAGATTAAAAAAATTCAAGGTTTTTCGCGCGCCCCCCGAGCGGAAAAAATCGAAAAAAATGATTTTTTGCCGAAAAATTTTCGACTTTAAAATTTTGCAAGATTCAAAAAATTCAAGGTTTTTCGCGCGCCCCCCGAGCGGAAAAAATCGAAAAAAATGATTTTTGCCGAAAAATTTTCGAGTTTAAAATTTTGCAAGATTCAAAAAATTCAAGGTTTTTCGCGCGCCCCCCGAGCGGAAAAAATTGAAAAAAATGATTTTTTGCCTAAAAATTTTCGAGTTTAAAATTTTGCAAGATTCAAAAAATTCAAGGTTTTTCGCGCGCCCCCCGAGCGAAAAAAATCGAAAAAAATGATTTTTTGCCGAAAAATTTTCGAGTTTAAAATTTTGCAAGATTCAAAAAATTCAAGGTTTTTCGCGCGCCCCTCCGAGCGGAAAAAATCGAAAAAAATAATTTTTTGCCGAAAAATTTTCGACTTTAAAATTTTGCAAGATTCAAAAAATTCAAGGTTTTTCGCGCGCCCCCCGAGCGGAAAAAATCGAAAAAAATGATTTTTTGCCGAAAAATTTTCGACTTTAAAATTTTGCAAGATTCAAAAAATTCAAGGTTTTTCGCGCGCCCCCCGAGCGGAAAAATCGAAAAAAATGATTTTTTGCCAAAAAATTTTCGAGTTTAAAATTTTGCAAGATTCAAAAAATTCAAGGTTTTTCGCGCGCCCCCCGAGCGGAAAAATCGAAAAAAATGATTTTTTGCCGAAAAATTTTCGACTTTAAAATTTTGCAAGATTCAAAAAATTCAAGGTTTTTCGCGCGCCCCCCGAGCGGAAAAATCGAAAAAAATAATTTTTCGCCGAAAAATTTTCGAGTTTAAAATTTTGCAAGATTCAAAAAATTCAAGGTTTTTTGCGCGCCCCCCGAGCGGAAAAAATCGAAAAAAATGGTTTTTTGCCGAAAAATTTTCGAGTTTAAAATTTTGCAAGATTCAAAAAATTCAAGGTTTTTCGCGCGCCCCCCGAGCGGAAAAATCGAAAAAAATGATTTTTGCCGAAAAATTTTCGAGTTTAAAATTTTGCAAGATTCAAAAAATTCAAGGTTTTTCGCGCGCCCCCCGAGCGGAAAAAATCGAAAAAAATAATTTTTTGCCGAAAAATTTTCGACTTTAAAATTTTGCAAGATTCAAAAAATTCAAGGTTTTTCGCGCGCCCCCCGAGCGGAAAAAATCGAAAAAAATAATTTTTTGCCGAAAAATTTTCGACTTTAAAATTTTGCAAGATTCAAAAAATTCAAGGTTTTTCGCGCGCCCCCCGAGCGGAAAAAATCGAAAAAAATGATTTTTTGCCGAAAAATTTTCGAGTTTAAAATTTTGCAAGATTCAAAAAATTCAAGGTTTTTCGCGCGCCCCCCGAGCGGAAAAAATCGATAAAAATGATTTTTTGCCGAAAAATTTTCGACTTTAAAATTTTGCAAGATTCAAAAAATTCAAGGTTTTTCGCGCGCCCCCCGAGCGGAAAAAATCGAAAAAAATGATTTTTCGCCGAAAAATTTTCGAGTTTAAAATTTTGCAAGATTCAAAAAATTCAAGGTTTTTCGCGCGCCCCCCGAGCGGAAAAAATTGAAAAAAATGATTTTTTGCCGAAAAATTTTCGAGTTTAAAATTTTGCAAGATTCAAAAAATTCAAGGTTTTTCGCGCGCCCCCCGAGCGGAAAAAATCGAAAAAAATAATTTTTTGCCGAAAAATTTTCGACTTTAAAATTTTGCAAGATTCAAAAAATTCAAGGTTTTTCGCGCGCCCCCCGAGCGGAAAAAATCGAAAAAAATGATTTTTTGCCGAAAAATTTTCGAGTTTAAAATTTTGCAAGATTCAAAAAATTCAAGGTTTTTCGCGCGCCCCCCGAGCGGAAAAAATCGAAAAAAATGATTTTTTGCCGAAAAATTTTCGAGTTTAAAATTTTGCAAGATTCAAAAAATTCAAGGTTTTTCGCGCGCCCCCGAGCGGAAAAAATCGAAAAAAATGATTTTTTGCCGAAAAATTTTCGAGTTTAAAATTTTGCAAGATTAAAAAAATTCAAGGTTTTTCGCGCGCCCCCCGAGCGGAAAAAATCGAAAAAAATGATTTTTTGCCGAAAAATTTTCGAGTTTAAAATTTTGCAAGATTCAAAAAATTCAAGGTTTTTCGCGCGCCCCCCGAGCGGAAAAATCGAAAAAAATGATTTTTGCCGAAAAATTTTCGAGTTTAAAATTTTGCAAGATTCAAAAAATTCAAGGTTTTTCGCGCGCCCCCCGAGCGGAAAAATCGAAAAAAATGATTTTTTGCCGAAAAATTTTCGAGTTTAAAATTTTGCAAGATTCAAAAACTTCAAGGTTTTTCGCGCGCCCCCCGAGCGGAAAAAATCGAAAAAAATAATTTTTTGCCGAAAAATTTTCGACTTTAAAATTTTGCAAGATTCAAAAAATTCAAGGTTTTTCGCGCGCCCCCCCGAGCGGAAAAAATCGAAAAAAATGATTTTTTGCCGAAAAATTTTCGAGTTTAAAATTTTGCAAGATTCAAAAAATTCAAGGTTTTTCGCGCGCCCCCCGAGCGGAAAAAATCGAAAAAAATGATTTTTTGCCGAAAAATTTTCGACTTTAAAATTTTGCAAGATTCAAAAAATTCAAGGTTTTTCGCGCGCCCCCCGAGCGGAAAAAATCGAAAAAAATGATTTTTCGCCGAAAAATTTTCGAGTTTAAAATTTTGCAAGATTCAAAAAATTCAAGGTTTTTCGCGCGCCCCCCGAGCGGAAAAAATTGAAAAAAATGATTTTTTGCCGAAAAATTTTCGAGTTTAAAATTTTGCAAGATTCAAAAAATTCAAGGTTTTTCGCGCGCCCCCCGAGCGGAAAAAATCGAAAAAAATAATTTTTTGCCGAAAAATTTTCGACTTTAAAATTTTGCAAGATTCAAAAAATTCAAGGTTTTTCGCGCGCCCCCCGAGCGGAAAAAATCGAAAAAAATGATTTTTTGCCGAAAAATTTTCGAGTTTAAAATTTTGCAAGATTCAAAAAATTCAAGGTTTTTCGCGCGCCCCCCGAGCGGAAAAAATCGAAAAAAATGATTTTTTGCCGAAAAATTTTCGACTTTAAAATTTTGCAAGATTCAAAAAATTCAAGGTTTTTCGCGCGCCCCCCGAGCGGAAAAATCGAAAAAAATGATTTTTTGCCGAAAAATTTTCGAGTTTAAAATTTTGCAAGATTAAAAAAATTCAAGGTTTTTCGCGCGCCCCCCGAGCGGAAAAAATCGAAAAAAATGATTTTTTGCCGAAAAATTTTCGAGTTTAAAATTTTGCAAGATTCAAAAAATTCAAGGTTTTTCGCGCGCCCCCCGAGCGGAAAAAATCGAAAAAAATGATTTTTGCCGAAAAATTTTCGAGTTTAAAATTTTGCAAGATTCAAAAAATTCAAGGTTTTTCGCGCGCCCCCCGAGCGGAAAAAATTGAAAAAAATGATTTTTTGCCTAAAAATTTTCGAGTTTAAAATTTTGCAAGATTCAAAAAATTCAAGGTTTTTCGCGCGCCCCCCGAGCGGAAAAAATCGAAAAAAATAATTTTTTGCCGAAAAATTTTCGACTTTAAAATTTTGCAAGATTCAAAAAATTCAAGGTTTTTCGCGCGCCCCCCGAGCGGAAAAAATCGAAAAAAATGATTTTTTGCCGAAAAATTTTCGAGTTTAAAATTTTGCAAGATTCAAAAAATTCAAGGTTTTTCGCGCGCCCCCCGAGCGGAAAAAATCGAAAAAAATGATTTTTTGCCGAAAAATTTTCGAGTTTAAAATTTTGCAAGATTAAAAAAATTCAAGGTTTTTCGCGCGCCCCCCGAGCGGAAACAATCGAAAAAAATTATTTTTTGCCGAAAAATTTTCGGCTTTAAAATTTTGCAAGATTCAAAAAATTCAAGGTTTTTCGCGCGCCCCCCGAGCGGAAAAAATCGAAAAAAATGATTTTTTGCCGAAAAATTTTCGACTTTAAAATTTTGCAAGATTCAAAAAATTCAAGGTTTTTCGCGCGCCCCCCGAGCGGAAAAAATCGAAAAAAATGATTTTTTGCCGAAAAATTTTCGACTTTAAAATTTTGCAAGATTCAAAAAATTCAAGGTTTTTCGCGCGCCCCCCGAGCGGAAAAAATCGAAAAAAATGATTTTTTGCCGAAAAATTTTCGAGTTTAAAATTTTGCAAGATTCAAAAAATTCAAGGTTTTTCGCGCGCCCCCCGAGCGGAAAAAATCGAAAAAAATGATTTTTTGCCGAAAAATTTTCGAGTTTAAAATTTTGCAAGATTCAAAAAATTCAAGGTTTTTCGCGCGCCCCCCGAGCGGAAAAAATCGAAAAAAATGATTTTTCGCCGAAAAATTTTCGAGTTTAAAATTTTGCAAGATTCAAAAAATTCAAGGTTTTTCGCGCGCCCCCCGAGCGGAAAAAATCGAAAAAAATGATTTTTTGCCGAAAAATTTTCGACTTTAAAATTTTGCAAGATTCAAAAAATTCAAGGTTTTTCGCGCGCCCCCCGAGCGAAAAAATCGAAAAAATTATTTTTGCCGAAAAATTTTCGAGTTTAACATTTTGCAAGATTCAAAAAATTCAAGGTTTTTCGCGCGCCCCCCGAGCGGAAAAATCGAAAAAATGATTTTTGCCGAAAAATTTTTGAGTTTAAAATTTTGCAAGATTCAAAAAATTCAAGGTTTTTCGCGCGCCCCCCGAGCGGAAAAAATCGAAAAAAATGATTTTTTGCCGAAAAATTTTCGACTTTAAAATTTTGCAAGATTCAAAAAATTCAAGGTTTTTCGCGCGCCCCCCGAGCGAAAAAAATCGAAAAAAATGATTTTTTGCCGAAAAATTTTCGAGTTTAAAATTTTGCAAGATTCAAAAAATTCAAGGTTTTTCGCGCGCCCCCCCGAGCGGAAAAAATCGAAAAAATAATTTTTGCCGAAAAATTTTCGACTTTAAAATTTTGCAAGATTCAAAAAATTCAAGGTTTTTCGCGCGCCCCCCGAGCGGAAAAAATCAAAAAAAATGATTTTTTGCCGAAAAATTTTCGAGTTTAAAATTTTGCAAGATTCAAAAAATTCAAGGTTTTTCGCGCGCCCCCCGAGCGGAAAAAATCGAAAAAAATGATTTTTTGCCGAAAAATTTTCGACTTTAAAATTTTGCAAGATTCAAAAAATTCAAGGTTTTTCGCGCGCCCCCCGAGCGGAAAAATCGAAAAAAATGATTTTTTGCCGAAAAATTTTCGAGTTTAAAATTTTGCAAGATTAAAAAAATTCAAGGTTTTTCGCGCGCCCCCCGAGCGGAAAAAATCGAAAAAAATGATTTTTTGCCGAAAAATTTTCGAGTTTAAAATTTTGCAAGATTCAAAAAATTCAAGGTTTTTCGCGCGCCCCCCGAGCGGAAAAAATCGAAAAAAATGATTTTTGCCGAAAAATTTTCGAGTTTAAAATTTTGCAAGATTAAAAAAATTCAAGGTTTTTCGCGCGCCCCCCGAGCGGAAAAAATTGAAAAAAATGATTTTTTGCCTAAAAATTTTCGAGTTTAAAATTTTGCAAGATTCAAAAAATTCAAGGTTTTTCGCGCGCCCCCCGAGCGAAAAAAATCGAAAAAAATGATTTTTTGCCGAAAAATTTTCGAGTTTAAAATTTTGCAAGATTCAAAAAATTCAAGGTTTTTCGCGCGCCCCCCCGAGCGGAAAAAATCGAAAAAAATAATTTTTTGCCGAAAAATTTTCGACTTTAAAATTTTGCAAGATTCAAAAAATTCAAGGTTTTTCGCGCGCCCCCCGAGCGGAAAAAATCGAAAAAAATGATTTTTTGCCGAAAAATTTTCGACTTTAAAATTTTGCAAGATTCAAAAAATTTAAGGTTTTTCGCGCGCCCCCCGAGCGGAAAAAATCGAAAAAAATGATTTTTTGCCAAAAGATTTTCGAGTTTAAAATTTTGCAAGATTCAAAAAATTCAAGGTTTTTCGCGCGCCCCCCGAGCGGAAAAATCGAAAAAAATGATTTTTTGCCGAAAAATTTTCGACTTTAAAATTTTGCAAGATTCAAAAAATTCAAGGTTTTTCGCGCGCCCCCCGAGCGGAAAAATCGAAAAAAATAATTTTTCGCCGAAAAATTTTCGAGTTTAAAATTTTGCAAGATTCAAAAAATTCAAGGTTTTTCGCGCGCCCCCCGAGCGGAAAAAATCGAAAAAAATGATTTTTTGCCGAAAAATTTTCGAGTTTAAAATTTTGCAAGATTCAAAAAATTCAAGGTTTTTCGCGCGCCCCCCGAGCGGAAAAATCGAAAAAAATGATTTTTGCCGAAAAATTTTCGAGTTTAAAATTTTGCAAGATTCAAAAAATTCAAGGTTTTTCGCGCGCCCCCCGAGCGGAAAAAATCGAAAAAAATAATTTTTTGCCGAAAAATTTTCGACTTTAAAATTTTGCAAGATTCAAAAAATTCAAGGTTTTTCGCGCGCCCCCCGAGCGGAAAAAATCGAAAAAAATAATTTTTTGCCGAAAAATTTTCGACTTTAAAATTTTGCAAGATTCAAAAAATTCAAGGTTTTTCGCGCGCCCCCCGAGCGGAAAAAATCGAAAAAAATGATTTTTTGCCGAAAAATTTTCGAGTTTAAAATTTTGCAAGATTCAAAAAATTCAAGGTTTTTCGCGCGCCCCCCGAGCGGAAAAAATCGAAAAAAATGATTTTTTGCCGAAAAATTTTCGACTTTAAAATTTTGCAAGATTCAAAAAATTCAAGGTTTTTCGCGCGCCCCCCGAGCGGAAAAAATCGAAAAAAATGATTTTTCGCCGAAAAATTTTCGAGTTTAAAATTTTGCAAGATTCAAAAAATTCAAGGTTTTTCGCGCGCCCCCCGAGCGGAAAAAATTGAAAAAAATGATTTTTTGCCGAAAAATTTTCGAGTTTAAAATTTTGCAAGATTCAAAAAATTCAAGGTTTTTCGCGCGCCCCCCGAGCGGAAAAAATCGAAAAAAATAATTTTTTGCCGAAAAATTTTCGACTTTAAAATTTTGCAAGATTCAAAAAATTCAAGGTTTTTCGCGCGCCCCCCGAGCGGAAAAAATCGAAAAAAATGATTTTTTGCCGAAAAATTTTCGAGTTTAAAATTTTGCAAGATTCAAAAAATTCAAGGTTTTTCGCGCGCCCCCCGAGCGGAAAAAATCGAAAAAAATGATTTTTTGCCGAAAAATTTTCGACTTTAAAATTTTGCAAGATTCAAAAAATTCAAGGTTTTTCGCGCGCCCCCCGAGCGGAAAAATCGAAAAAAATGATTTTTTGCCGAAAAATTTTCGAGTTTAAAATTTTGCAAGATTAAAAAAATTCAAGGTTTTTCGCGCGCCCCCCGAGCGGAAAAAATCGAAAAAAATGATTTTTTGCCGAAAAATTTTCGAGTTTAAAATTTTGCAAGATTCAAAAAATTCAAGGTTTTTCGCGCGCCCCCCGAGCGGAAAAAATCGAAAAAAATGATTTTTGCCGAAAAATTTTCGAGTTTAAAATTTTGCAAGATTCAAAAAATTCAAGGTTTTTCGCGCGCCCCCCGAGCGGAAAAAATCGAAAAAAAATGATTTTTTGCCTAAAAATTTTCGAGTTTAAAATTTTGCAAGATTCAAAAAATTCAAGGTTTTTCGCGCGCCCCCCGAGCGGAAAAAATCGAAAAAAATGATTTTTTGCCGAAAAATTTTCGACTTTAAAATTTTGCAAGATTCAAAAAATTCAAGGTTTTTCGCGCGCCCCCGAGCGGAAAAAATCGAAAAAAATGATTTTTTGCCGAAAAATTTTCGAGTTTAAAATTTTGCAAGATTCAAAAAATTCAAGGTTTTTCGCGCGCCCCCCGAGCGGAAAAAATCGAAAAAAATGATTTTTTGCCGAAAAATTTTCGAGTTTAAAATTTTGCAAGATTCAAAAAATTCAAGGTTTTTCGCGCGCCCCCCGAGCGGAAACAATCGAAAAAAATGATTTTTTGCCGAAAAATTTTCGAGTTTAAAATTTTGCAAGATTCAAAATATTCAAGGTTTTTCGCGCGCCCCCCGAGCGGAAAAAATCGAAAAAAATGATTTTTTGCCGAAAAATTTTCGACTTTAAAATTTTGCAAGATTCAAAAAATTCAAGGTTTTTCGCGCGCCCCCCGAGCGGAAAAAATCGAAAAAAATGATTTTTCGCCGAAAAATTTTCGAGTTTAAAATTTTGCAAGATTAAAAAAATTCAAGGTTTTTCGCGCGCCCCCCGAGCGGAAAAAATCGAAAAAAATGATTTTTTGCCGAAAAATTTTCGAGTTTAAAATTTTGCAAGATTCAAAAAATTCAAGGTTTTTCGCGCGCCCCCCGAGCGGAAAAATCGAAAAAATGATTTTTGCCGAAAAATTTTCGAGTTTAAAATATTGCAAGATTCAAAAAATTCAAGGTTTTTCGCGCGCCCCCCGAGCGGAAAAATCGAAAAAAATGATTTTTTGCCGAAAAATTTTCGAGTTTAAAATTTTGCAAGATTCAAAAAATTCAAGGTTTTTCGCGCGCCCCCCGAGCGGAAAAATCGAAAAAAATGATTTTTGCCGAAAAATTTTCGACTTTAAAATTTTGCAAGATTCAAAAAATTCAAGGTTTTTCGCGCGCCCCCCGAGCGGAAAAAATCGAAAAAAATGATTTTTTGCCGAAAAATTTTCGAGTTTAAAATTTTGCAAGATTCAAAAAATTCAAGGTTTTTCGCGCGCCCCCCGAGCGGAAAAAATCGAAAAAAAATGATTTTTTGCCGAAAAATTTTCGAGTTTAAAATTTTGCAAGATTCAAAAAATTCAAGGTTTTTCGCGCGCCCCCCGAGCGGAAAAAATCGAAAAAAATGATTTTTTGCCGAAAAATTTTCGACTTTAAAATTTTGCAAGATTCAAAAAATTCAAGGTTTTTCGCGCGCCCCCCGAGCGGAAAAAATCGAAAAAAATGATTTTTCGCCGAAAAATTTTCGAGTTTAAAATTTTGCAAGATTCAAAAAATTCAAGGTTTTTCGCGCGCCCCCCGAGCGGAAAAAATCGAAAAAAATGATTTTTTGCCGAAAAATTTTCGACTTTAAAATTTTGCAAGATTCAAAAAATTCAAGGTTTTTCGCGCGCCCCCCGAGCGAAAAAATCGAAAAAATGATTTTTGCCGAAAAATTCTCGAGTTTAAAATTTTGCAAGATTCAAAAAATTCAAGGTTTTTCGCGCGCCCCCCGAGCGGAAAAAATCGAAAAAAATGATTTTTTGCCGAAAAAATTTCGAGTTTAAAATTTTGCAAGATTCAAAAAATTCAAGGTTTTTCGCGCGCCCCCCGAGCGGAAAAATCGAAAAAAATGATTTTTGCCGAAAAATTTTTGAGTTTAAAATTTTGCAAGATTCAAAAAATTTAAGGTTTTTCGCGCGCCCCCCGAGCGGAAAAAATCGAAAAAAATGATTTTTTGCCGAAAAATTTTCGACTTTAAAATTTTGCAAGATTCAAAAAATTCAAGGTTTTTCGCGCGCCCCCCGAGCGAAAAAAATCGAAAAAAATGATTTTTTGCCGAAAAATTTTCGAGTTTAAAATTTTGCAAGATTCAAAAAATTCAAGGTTTTTCGCGCGCCCCCCGAGCGGAAAAATCGAAAAAAATGATTTTTGCCGAAAAATTTTCGAGTTTAAAATTTTGCAAGATTCAAAAAATTCAAGGTTTTTCGCGTGCCCCCCCGAGCGGAAAAAATCGAAAAAAATAATTTTTGCCAAAAAATTTTCGACTTTAAAATTTTGCAAGATTCAAAAAATTCAAGGTTTTTCGCGCGCCCCCCGAGCGGAAAAAATCGAAAAAAATGATTTTTTGCCGAAAAATTTTCGACTTTAAAATTTTGCAAGATTCAAAAAATTCAAGGTTTTTCGCGCGCCCCCCGAGCGGAAAAAATCGAAAAAATGATTTTTTGCCAAAAAATTTTCGAGTTTAAAATTTTGCAAGATTCAAAAAATTCAAGGTTTTTCGCGCGCCCCCCGAGCGGAAAAATCGAAAAAAATGATTTTTTGCCGAAAAATTTTCGACTTTAAAATTTTGCAAGATTCAAAAAATTCATGGTTTTTCGCGCGCCCCCCGAGCGGAAAAAT
This sequence comes from Uranotaenia lowii, assembly GCF_029784155.1. Taxonomy (NCBI): domain Eukaryota; kingdom Metazoa; phylum Arthropoda; class Insecta; order Diptera; family Culicidae; genus Uranotaenia; species Uranotaenia lowii. Next base: position 31,146 of record NW_026598247.1, on the reverse strand, counting down.
CGAAAAAAATAATTTTTCGCCGAAAAATTTTCGAGTTTAAAATTTTGCAAGATTCAAAAAATTCAATCATCATTCGTTTCGCATCACTCACTGGAGACGGTCGAGTTTGTTTTCTCTCGCGTGTGTGGCAAAAGTTTTTTTTTTATTTGCCCCTTATACCTACCGTGTAGTGCCGCTATCCGAATTATCCGGACTTATGTACCGTTACACCGGATAGCTTAGTTCAGAACGGCAGTGAAATTCTAACGCTCGTGTAGCTGGTTCGTCAAATCACCCAGCAAATTATCACCCCGGCTGAATACAATAACCTTGGTTCAGCATCCATTCGCCATCAAACAAAGGACCACGTTGTTGGCATCAGGTTTGATAGAGTGGTCCACATTAATAGAGTGGTTCATTTTTTTTTTCCCAAAAAGTTTTTGGGTTTTTATTTTATTTTTTTTTATTTGGTTTTCTTCTTTAGCTTTCCTCTTTCGTTATTATTACTATATAAATTATAAGATTTTTTTTTTTTTTTAATTTATATTATATATAAATTTTCTTTTTTTAATTTAATTTTAAATTGCGGTTGCATCTCCTCCAGAGCCCATTAGTTCGGAAAGTCACCGGCTGATGGATGACGACGGCGAGACGGGCAAAGATCCCCCTTTACGGGAGGATATTTCCGAGGAAATTCTTTCCGAGGAAATTGTTTCCAAAGAAACATTACAAGACCACCCGATGTACCTCACGGACACGGAAGATGACCCTTCTCCTCTCCCAAAGACCCTTTTCCCACAAATGCCTTTTGTGTTTGGAAACTCCACGCTAGCATCAACCCCTCAAGCAAACTCCCCCGTTGAAAAAGATAATGAGTTGCCTCAAACTGCCCCTCGCCGTCGGGTTTACCAACCTGAATCGACGGGACCTTGGGTAGTTTACATCCGGTCCAAAACTAATGGGAAATCACCCAATGTGATTTCAATCGCCCGGGACCTTGATCGTTCTTACCCTTCCGTAATCAGCTACCAGCCGATGAGACCGCACAAGATGCGCATTGTTGTTGGTAGCCTGAAGGAAGCAAATGCCATTGCTTGTGACCCGAAGTTTACGATCGAATACCGCGTATACGTTCCCGCTCGTGACGTGGAAATCGACGGAGTGGTAACCGAAGAGGGTTTGACCGTCGATGACCTAATGGAATCCGGGGTTGGCCGATTCAAAGACCCTGGTCTCCCCACGGTCAAGGTGCTGGACGCGCGTCAGCTGAAATCAGCATCAGGCGAGGGGGAAAAGAGAACATTTTCCCTGTCGAACTCTTTTCGGGTTACCTTTTCCGGCACTGCACTTCCTGATTACGTTGCGATCGGGAAGGTTCGTCTACCTGTGAGACTTTATGTGCCTTCGGTCATGTTCTGCCAGAATTGCAAGCAGTTGGATCATACGGCCGCCTACTGTTGCAATCAGGCACGCTGCTCTAAGTGCGGGGAGAAGCATGCGGAAGCTTCGTGTGAAATACAAGCATTAAGCAAGTGTTTGTATTGCACAGGCGAGGAATCTCATGCTCTCTCGGCGTGTCCGAAGTACATATCGCGCCGGGAAAAAATCAAGACTTCTTTAAAAACCCGCTCTAAGAAATCATATAGAGACATGCTGATGAAGTCTTTGCCAACCGTCTCAGAGAACCAGTTTGGCCTTCTAAGTGAGTATGAATCCGAAGGGGAGGATCCATGTGAAGGAACATCAGCTGGGCCATTTGTTAAAAAAAATGTTTCACAGGCTCCAAAAAGGAAACGCACAACTAACACACAACCCCGATCAGCTGCCAGCAAAGTTAATAAAACAAAAAATCCTCAAAGTGGAAATAGTTATTCTACCCCTCCTATTCAGAGACCTCCGGGTTTTAATCCGTCCCCGAAGGACTTCCCTCCACTTTCTGGTAAGTCAAAACCCCAGACTTCCCTTCAGAATTCAGGACCATCAGTAGCTAACAGGAATGCAACAATTCCCAGAGAAACTGCATCTGATCCATCGTCGAACAGTTTGCCCAGCTTTTCATCTGATGGTAAGATGAAATTTTCGGAAATTGTTGCGTTCATCTTGGACTTTTTCAGTGTACCAGCAGGTTGGAGGACTATGATTAATATGTTTGTACCTCTTTTGAGAGAAGTCTTGAAAAAGAAAGCTTGTACTATGACCCTCATCGCAGAAGCAATTTCTTTTGATGAATAACTCGTCCACTGAGGTAAGAGAAATTGTTTCTGTATTGCAATGGAACTGCAGAAGTATTTTACCAAAATTAGACTCCTTTAAAGTATTGGTACACAATTTGAATTGTGATGTGTTCGCCTTATGCGAAACTTGGCTCTCTCCAAACACTGATTTCAACTTCCATAGCCACAATATTATTCGCCTGGATCGAGATGGGCAAAGAGGAGGTGGCGTTCTTTTGGGGATCAAGAAATGCCACTCTTTCTATCGTATTCCACTACAACCATCTCCAGGTATTGAAGTCGTCAGTTGCCAAGCTAGAATTAAAGGCCAAGACTTTTGCCTAGCCTCGGTATATATTCCGCCAAATTCAAGCGTGAGCGGGAACCAATTGGCGAATATTATTTCACTTCTTCCAGAACCCCGACTAGTTCTGGGAGACTTCAACTCCCATGGCGTGGGCTGGGGTAGCTCACGTGATGATGATCGTGCTAACATGATATATGAGCTGTGCGACGACTTCAACATGACTGTCTTAAACAATGGGGAAGTGACTCGAATTAATGGATCCCAATCACAGCATAGTATTTTAGACCTTTCTTTAGCTTCTTCCTCTCTGAGCTTGGATTGTACGTGGAAGGTAATCCAAGACCCTCAGGGAAGCGATCATTTGCCTATCAATATTTCTATCACCAGTGGTCGTAGTCCACCCGAAGAGATCAATATTCCTTATGACCTCACAAAGAATATAGATTGGAAAAAGTATGCATCAGGTGTCATTGAAGCCATCGACTCAACGGATGAACTGCCTCCGGAGGCAGAGTACAGTTTTATTTCCGGGACAATTGTGGACTGTGCAATCGGGGCACAGGTCAGACGGAATGAAAGCTCGACGATACAGAAACGGCCTCCCACTCCATGGTGGGATGGAGACTGCTCACGCGCGCGAGGTGAAAAATGCAAGGCGTTTATTGAGTTTCGCAGAACTGGATTGCCAGAGAAGTTCCAACGTTACTTGTCCTTGGAACGCAAGTTCAAGAACTTGATCAGGGGCAAGAAACGTGGGTACTGGCGGCGATTCGTAGATGGGTTATCTCGAGAAACGTCACTGCACACGCTTTGGAGAACAGCTCGAAACATGCGAAATCATACACCTTCGAACGAAAGTGAGGAAAGCTCGAGTCGTTGGCTGACACAGTTCGCGAAAAAGGTCTGTCCAGACGCAGTACCAGCTCAGAAAAACTATCGGGATACAGAGAATAGTTCCGAAACGGAGGATCAATTCTCGATGGTCGAACTTTCACTTGCGCTCTGGTCATGTAACAATTCCGCTCCCGGACTGGACAGAATCAAATTCAACTTGTTGAAGAATCTGCCAGATACCGCTAAGAAACGCTTGTTGAATTTATTCAATAAGTGTTTAGAGATGAACATTGTGCCGCATGAATGGAGACAGGTGAAAGTTATCGCCATCCAAAAACCGGGAAAACCAGTTTCTGATTACAATTCGTATAGGCCGATCGCAATGCTCTCGTGTCTCCGGAAATTACTCGAAAAAATGATTCTCTTTCGGCTGGATAAATGGGTTGAATCAAACAATCTCTTGTCAAGTACACAATTTGGATTCCGTAGAGGAAAGGGTACGAACGACTGTCTAGCATTACTTTCATCAGACATTCAATTGGCGTTTGCCCAAAAAGAGCAGATGGGGGCAGTATTTCTGGACATCAAAGGGGCATTCGATTCGGTGTCCATAGAAGTGCTATCTAGTAATCTTAACTCTTGCGGACTTTCACCAATATTGAATAATTTTCTTTATAACCTGTTGTCTGAAAAAATCATGCATTTTAGTCATGGAGAAACCAAAGTTGAACGAATTAGTTACATGGGTCTACCCCAAGGCTCATGTTTAAGCCCCCTGCTATACAACTTTTATGTCCGAGAAATCGATGCTTGTATGGCACAAAATTGTACGCTAAGACAGCTTGCGGATGACTGTGTTGTTCATATCACAGGTAAAAAAGGCACTCAAATTAAACCTCCGTTACAAGAAACTCTAAATAATTTATCACATTGGGCCAGGAATCTAGGCATCGAGTTTTCGCCTAGTAAAACCGAGTTAGTAGTTTTTTCAAGGAAGCATTCCCCTCCTCAAATAGAGCTCCTTATGATGGGTAGAACTCTAACTCAATCTCTTAGTTTTAAATATTTGGGTGTCTGGTTCGACTCTAAATGCCTCTGGGGAAAACATATTAGGTACTTGACTCAAAAATGCCAAAAGAGAATCAATTTTCTTCGAACGATTACTGGAACCTGGTGGGGTGCTCATCCACAGGACCTCATCAGGTTATACCAAACAACGATACTGTCGGTCATAGAATACGGAAGCTTTTGCTTTGGGTCCGCCGCGCAAACCCACTTGATTAAACTAGAACGAATACAGTATCGTTGTTTGCGTATTGCCATGGGTTGTATGCAGTCGACACATACGATGTGTCTCGAAGTACTGGCGGGAATAATGCCGTTGAAAAATCGGTTCTTCGATTTATCGCTACGTTTCCTAATTCGAAGTGTTACTATGAATTCTTTGGTGATAGAAAATTTGGAAAGGCTTATGAATATTAATCCGCTAGTAAAATATGTAAACAATTATGAAACTTTTAGTCAATTAGAAATAAATCCTTCTTTATTAAATTCGGACACGAGTCACTTTTACCCGATTAGCAGTTCCTTGATAAGATTCGATCTGTCCATGACCGCTGACATCCGTGGAATACCAGATCACGTCCGACCCCACGTCATTCCTTCAATCTTTGCATCAAAAGTACGTGAAATTGACCCTACAAAAATGTTCTTTACTGATGGTTCTAGAATCGACGGCGCGACTGGTTTCGCAGTGTACAATGAGCGCTTTGAAGCTTCGTTCAAGCTTCGAGAGCCATGCTCCGTTTACGTTGCTGAATTAGCCGCAATTTATTGTAGCTTGGAACACATTCGCACACTGCCCGTAGACCACTATTTCATCTATTCGGATAGTCTCAGCTCCGTTGAGGCGATTCGATCGATGAAACTGATGAAGCGCTCTTCCCATTTTTTGCTGGAAATTTCAGGGATATTGGGCGCTTTGATCGAAAATTCGTACAGGATTACCTTAGCTTGGATCCCGTCTCATTGTCTTATTCAAGGCAATGAGAATGCGGACTCATTGGCTAAGGTGGGCGCGTTACAAGGTGAAATTTTTGAGAGGATAATAACTTACAATGAATATTTTTCAATACCTCGCACTTTAGCGATTAACGCTTGGCAGTCTAGCTGGGATAATGGCACAAAGGGACGTTGGTTCCATACGATTATCCCTAAGGTTCCGACGAAGGCATGGTTTAAGCATTTTAACATGAGTCGCGATTTCATTCGCGTGGTTTCTCGGCTCATGTCAAATCACTGCCGGCTTGACGCGCATTTGTTTCGTATACAACTAGTTACAAGCAATGTTTGTGTTTGTGGGGATGGCTACCACGACATTGATCATGTTGTGTGGACGTGTGAACGGTTTGATCGATCGAGGGCTTGGCTACTGGATACCCTTAGGGCCCGAAGTAAACTACCTGGGGTTCCAATTCGAGACATCTTGGCAAACTTAGATCTTGAATATTTGTACCCTATATACAAATATCTTAAAATGTCTGACTTGGTCGTTTAGTCCTCTTCCTCTCTGTCTTTACTCTATCTAATGCTCTTTTCGTCTATTCATTAGAACAACCTCTCGTCCGACCGGTTCGATAACACCGGAATGAAGGCTGGCCAGGAACACAATACCTGCGGTAGCTTACGAAACCACGCTACAGGAAGCCACCACCGACCAAAGACGGAAATCTGTTCTCGAGAGTGACCCTACACAATCCTCTTTCCCTCCCTCTTAGTTAATCAATTAACAGTTGAGTAGCCGCGACGATTACGGCCCCCCTCTTACTAACACCACATAAAAGTGAAAGTGAATACTCGGCAAAAAAAAAAACTTTATGAGTTAAATGCCTTAATAAAGCTACCTGTAAATAAAAAAAAAAAAAAAAAAAAAATTCAAGGTTTTTCGCGCGCCCCCCGAGCGGAAAAAATCGAAAAAAATGATTTTTTGCCGAAAAATTTTCGAGTTTAAAATTTTGCAAGATTCAAAAAATTCAAGGTTTTCCGGGCGCCCCCCGAGCGGAAAAATCGAAAAAAATGATTTTTGCCGAAAAATTTTCGAGTTTAAAATTTTGCAAGATTCAAAAAATTCAAGGTTTTTCGCGCGCCCCCCGAGCGGAAAAATCGAAAAAATAATTTTTTGCCGAAAAATTTTCGACTTTAAAATTTTGCAAGATTCAAAAAATTCAAGGTTTTTCGCGCGCCCCCCGAGCGGAAAAAATCGAAAAAAATGATTTTTTGCCGAAAAATTTTCGACTTTAAAATTTTGCAAGATTCAAAAAATTCAAGGTTTTTCGTGCGCCCCCCGAGCGGAAAAAATCGAAAAAAATGATTTTTTGCCGAAAAATTTTCGAGTTTAAAATTTTGCAAGATTCAAAAAATTCAAGGTTTTTCGCGCGCCCCCCGAGCGGAAAAAATCGAAAAAAATTATTTTTTGCCGAAAAATTTTCGACTTTAAAATTTTGCAAGATTCAAAAAATTCAAGGTTTTTCGCGCGCCCCCCGAGCGGAAAAAATCGAAAAAAATGATTTTTGCCGAAAAATTTTCGAGTTTAAAATTTTGCAAGATTCAAAAAATTCAAGGTTTTTCGCGCGCCCCCCGAGCGGAAAAAATTGAAAAAAATGATTTTTTGCCGAAAAATTTTCGAGTTTAAAATTTTGCAAGATTCAAAAAATTCAAGGTTTTTCGCGCGCCCCCCGAGCGGAAAAAATCGAAAAAAATGATTTTTTGCCGAAAAATTTTCGAGTTTAAAATTTTGCAAGATTCAAAATATTCAAGGTTTTTCGCGCGCCCCCCGAGCGGAAAAATCGAAAAAAATGATTTTTGCCGAAAAATTTTCGAGTTTAAAATTTTGCAAGATTCAAAAAATTCAAGGTTTTTCGCGCGCCCCCCGAGCGGAAAAAATCGAAAAAAATGATTTTTTGCCGAAAAATTTTCGAGTTTAAAATTTTGCAAGATTCAAAAAATTCAAGGTTTTTCGCGCGCCCCCCGAGCGGAAAAAATCGAAAAAAATTATTTTTTGCCGAAAAATTTTCGAGTTTAAAATTTTGCAAGATTCAAAAAATTCAAGGTTTTTCGCGCGCCCCCCGAGCGGAAAAAATCGAAAAAAATTATTTTTTGCCGAAAAATTTTCGACTTTAAAATTTTGGCAGATTAAAAAAATTCAAGGTTTTTCGCGCGCCCCCCGAGCGGAAAAAATCGAAAAAAATGATTTTTTGCCGAAAAATTCTCGACTTTAAAATTTTGCAAGATTCAAAAAATTCAAGGTTTTTCGCGCGCCCCCCGAGCGGAAAAAATCGAAAAAAATGATTTTTCGCCGAAAAATTTTCGAGTTTAAAATTTTGCAAGATTCAAAAAATTCAAGGTTTTTCGCGCGCCCCCCGAGCGGAAAAATCGAAAAAAATGATTTTTGCCGAAAAATTTTCGAGTTTAAAATTTTGCAAGATTCAAAAAATTCAAGGTTTTTCGCGCGCCCCCCGAGCGGAAAAAATCGAAAAAAATGATTTTTTGCCGAAAAATTTTCGAGTTTAAAATTTTGCAAGATTCAAAAAATTCAAGGTTTTTCGCGCGCCCCCCGAGCGGAAAAATCGAAAAAAATGATTTTTGCCGAAAAATTTTCGACTTTAAAATTTTGCAAGATTCAAAAAATTCAAGGTTTTTCGCGCGCCCCCCGAGCGGAAAAAATCGAAAAAAATGATTTTTTGCCGAAAAATTTTCGAGTTTAAAATTTTGCAAGATTAAAAAAATTCAAGGTTTTTCGCGCGCCCCCCGAGCGGAAAAATCGAAAAAAATGATTTTTGCCGAAAAATTTTCGACTTTAAAATTTTGCAAGATTCAAAAAATTCAAGGTTTTTCGCGCGCCCCCCGAGCGGAAAAAATCGAAAAAAATGATTTTTTGCCGAAAAATTTTCGAGTTTAAAATTTTGCAAGATTAAAAAAATTCAAGGTTTTTCGCGCGCCCCCCGAGCGGAAAAAATCGAGAAAAATGATTTTTTGCCGAAAAATTTTCGAGTTTAAAATTTTGCAAGATTAAAAAAATTCAAGGTTTTTCGCGCGCCCCCCGAGCGGAAAAAATCGAAAAAAATGATTTTTTGCCGAAAAATTTTCGAGTTTAAAATTTTGCAAGATTCAAAAAATTCAAGGTTTTCCGGGCGCCCCCCGAGCGGAAAAATCGAAAAAAAATGATTTTTGCCGAAAAATTTTCGAGTTTAAAATTTTGCAAGATTCAAAAAATTCAAGGTTTTTCGCGCGCCCCCCGAGCGGAAAAAATCGAAAAAAATAATTTTTTGCCGAAAAATTTTCGACTTTAAAATTTTGCAAGATTCAAAAAATTCAAGGTTTTTCGCGCGCCCCCCGAGCGGAAAAAATCGAAAAAAATGATTTTTTGCCGAAAAATTTTCGACTTTAAAATTTTGCAAGATTCAAAAAATTCAAGGTTTTTCGTGCGCCCCCCGAGCGGAAAAAATCGAAAAAAATGATTTTTTGCCGAAAAATTTTCGAGTTTAAAATTTTGCAAGATTCAAAAAATTCAAGGTTTTTCGCGCGCCCCCCGAGCGGAAAAAATCGAAAAAAATGATTTTTCGCCGAAAAATTTTCGACTTTAAAATTTTGCAAGATTCAAAAAATTCAAGGTTTTTCGCGCGCCCCCCGAGCGGAAAAAATCGAAAAAAATGATTTTTGCCGAAAAATTTTCGAGTTTAAAATTTTGCAAGATTCAAAAAATTCAAGGTTTTTCGCGCGCCCCCCGAGCGGAAAAAATTGAAAAAAATGATTTTTTGCCGAAAAATTTTCGAGTTTAAAATTTTGCAAGATTCAAAAAATTCAAGGTTTTTCGCGCGCCCCCCGAGCGGAAAAAATCAAAAAAAATAATTTTTTGCCGAAAAATTTTCGACTTTAAAATTTTGCAAGATTCAAAAAATTCAAGGTTTTTCGCGCGCCCCCCGAGCGGAAAAAATCGAAAAAAATGATTTTTTGCCGAAAAATTTTCGAGTTTAAAATTTTGCAAGATTCAAAAAATTCAAGGTTTTTCGCGCGCCCCCCGAGCGGAAAAAATCGAAAAAATGATTTTTCGCCGAAAAATTTTCGAGTTTAAAATTTTGCAAGATTCAAAAAATTCAAGGTTTTTCGCGCGCCCCCCGAGCGGAAAAAATCGAAAAAAATGATTTTTTGCCGAAAAATTTTCGAGTTTAAAATTTTGCAAGATTCAAAATATTCAAGGTTTTTCGCGCGCCCCCCGAGCGGAAAAATCGAAAAAAATGATTTTTGCCGAAAAATTTTCGAGTTAAAAATTTTGCAAGATTCAAAAAATTCAAGGTTTTTCGCGCGCCCCCCGAGCGGAAAAAATCGAAAAAAATGATTTTTTGCCGAAAAATTTTCGAGTTTAAAATTTTGCAAGATTCAAAAAATTCAAGGTTTTTCGCGCGCCCCCCGAGCGGAAAAAATCGAAAAAAATTATTTTTTGCCGAAAAATTTTCGAGTTTAAAATTTTGCAAGATTCAAAAAATTCAAGGTTTTTCGCGCGCCCCCCGAGCGGAAAAAATCGAAAAAAATTATTTTTTGCCGAAAAATTTTCGACTTTAAAATTTTGGCAGATTAAAAAAATTCAAGGTTTTTCGCGCGCCCCCCGTGCGGAAAAAATCGAAAAAAATGATTTTTTGCCGAAAAATTCTCGACTTTAAAATTTTGCAAGATTCAAAAAATTCAAGGTTTTTCGCGCGCCCCCCGAGCGGAAAAAATCGAAAAAAATGATTTTTCGCCGAAAAATTTTCGAGTTTAAAATTTTGCAAGATTCAAAAAATTCAAGGTTTTTCGCGCGCCCCCCGAGCGGAAAAATCGAAAAAAATGATTTTTGCCGAAAAATTTTCGAGTTTAAAATTTTGCAAGATTCAAAAAATTCAAGGTTTTTCGCGCGCCCCCCGAGCGGAAAAATCGAAAAAAATGATTTTTTGCCGAAAAATTTTCGAGTTTAAAATTTTGCAAGATTCAAAAAATTCAAGGTTTTTCGCGCGCCCCCCGAGCGGAAAAATCGAAAAAAATGATTTTTGCCGAAAAATTTTCGACTTTAAAATTTTGCAAGATTCAAAAAATTCAAGGTTTTTCGCGCGCCCCCCGAGCGGAAAAAATCGAAAAAAATGATTTTTTGCCGAAAAATTTTCGAGTTTAAAATTTTGCAAGATTAAAAAAATTCAAGGTTTTTCGCGCGCCCCCCGAGCGGAAAAAATCGAAAAAAATGATTTTTTGCCGAAAAATTTTCGAGTTTAAAATTTTGCAAGATTCAAAAAATTCAAGGTTTTTCGCGCGCCCCCCGAGCGGAAAAAATCGAAAAAAATGATTTTTTGCCGAAAAATTTTCGACTTTAAAATTTTGCAAGATTCAAAAAATTCAAGGTTTTTCGCGCGCCCCCCGAGCGGAAAAAATCGAAAAAAATGATTTTTCGCCGAAAAATTTTCGAGTTTAAAATTTTGCAAGATTCAAAAAATTCAAGGTTTTTCGCGCGCCCCCCGAGCGGAAAAAATCGAAAAAAATGATTTTTTGCCGAAAAAATTTCGAGTTTAAAATTTTGCAAGATTCAAAAAATTCAAGGTTTTTCGCGCGCCCCCCGAGCGGAAAAATCGAAAAAAAATGATTTTTGCCGAAAAATTTTTGAGTTTAAAATTTTGCAAGATTCAAAAAATTTAAGGTTTTTCGCGCGCCCCCCGAGCGGAAAAAATCGAAAAAAATGATTTTTTGCCGAAAAATTTTCGACTTTAAAATTTTGCAAGATTAAAAAAATTCAAGGTTTTTCGCGCGCCCCCCGAGCGAAAAAAATCGAAAAAAATGATTTTTTGCCGAAAAATTTTCGAGTTTAAAATTTTGCAAGATTCAAAAAATTCAAGGTTTTTCGCGCGCCCCCCGAGCGGAAAAATCGAAAAAAATGATTTTTGCCGAAAAATTTTCGAGTTTAAAATTTTGCAAGATTCAAAAAATTCAAGGTTTTTCGCGCGCCCCCCCGAGCGGAAAAAATCGAAAAAAATAATTTTTTGCCGAAAAATTTTCGACTTTAAAATTTTGCAAGATTCAAAAAATTCAAGGTTTTTCGCGCGCCCCCCGAGCGGAAAAAATCGAAAAAAATGATTTTTTGCCGAAAAATTTTCGACTTTAAAATTTTGCAAGATTCAAAAAATTCAAGGTTTTTCGCGCGCCCCCCGAGCGGAAAAAATCGAAAAAAATGATTTTTTGCCAAAAAATTTTCGAGTTTAAAATTTTGCAAGATTCAAAAAATTCAAGGTTTTTCGCGCGCCCCCCGAGCGGAAAAATCGAAAAAAATGATTTTTTGCCGAAAAATTTTCGACTTTAAAATTTTGCAAGATTCAAAAAATTCAAGGTTTTTCGCGCGCCCCCCGAGCGGAAAAATCGAAAAAAATTATTTTTGCCGAAAAATTTTCGAGTTTAAAATTTTGCAAGATTCAAAAAATTCAAGGTTTTTCGCGCGCCCCCAGAGCGGAAAAAATCGAAAAAAATGATTTTTTGCCGAAAAATTTTCGAGTTTAAAATTTTGCAAGATTCAAAAAATTCAAGGTTTTTCGGGCGCCCCCCGAGCGGAAAAATCGAAAAAAATGATTTTTGCCGAAAAATTTTCGAGTTTAAAATTTTGCAAGATTCAAAAAATTCAAGGTTTTTCGCGCGCCCCCCGAGCGGAAAAAATCGAAAAAAATAATTTTTTGCCGAAAAATTTTCGACTTTAAAATTTTGCAAGATTCAAAAAATTCAAGGTTTTTCGCGCGCCCCCCGAGCGGAAAAAATCGAAAAAAAATGATTTTTTGCCGAAAAATTTTCGAGTTTAAAATTTTGCAAGATTCAAAAAATTCAAGGTTTTTCGTGCGCCCCCCGAGCGGAAAAAATCGAAAAAAATGATTTTTTGCCGAAAAATTTTCGACTTTAAAATTTTGCAATATTCAAAAAATTCAAGGTTTTTCGCGCGCCCCCCGAGCGGAAAAAATCGAAAAAAATTATTTTTTGCCGAAAAATTTTCGAGTTTAAAATTTTGCAAGATTCAAAAAATTCAAGGTTTTTCGCGCGCCCCCCGAGCGGAAAAAATCGAAAAAAATGATTTTTGCCGAAAAATTTTCGAGTTTAAAATTTTGCAAGATTCAAAAAATTCAAGGTTTTTCGCGCGCCCCCCGAGCGGAAAAAATTGAAAAAAATTATTTTTTGCCGAAAAATTTTCGAGTTTAAAATTTTGCAAGATTCAAAAAATTCAAGGTTTTTCGCGCGCCCCCCGAGCGGAAAAAATCAAAAAAAAATAATTTTTTGCCGAAAAATTTTCGACTTTAAAATTTTGCAAGATTCAAAAAATTCAAGGTTTTTCGCGCGCCCCCCGAGCGGAAAAAATCGAAAAAAATGATTTTTTGCCGAAAAATTTTCGAGTTTAAAATTTTGCAAGATTCAAAAAATTCAAGGTTTTTCGCGCGCCCCCCGAGCGGAAAAAATCGAAAAAATGATTTTTCGCCGAAAAATTTTCGAGTTTAAAATTTTGCAAGATTCAAAAAATTCAAGGTTTTTCGCGCGCCCCCCGAGCGGAAAAAATCGAAAAAAATGATTTTTTGCCGAAAAATTTTCGAGTTTAAAATTTTGCAAGATTCAAAATATTCAAGGTTTTTCGCGCGCCCCCCGAGCGGAAAAATCGAAAAAAATGATTTTTGCCGAAAAATTTTCGAGTTTAAAATTTTGCAAGATTCAAAAAATTCAAGGTTTTTCGCGCGCCCCCCGAGCGGAAAAAATCGAAAAAAATGATTTTTTGCCGAAAAATTTTCGAGTTTAAAATTTTGCAAGATTCAAAAAATTCAAGGTTTTTCGCGCGCCCCCCGAGCGGAAAAAATCGAAAAAAATGATTTTTTGCCGAAAAATTTTCGAGTTTAAAATTTTGCAAGATTCAAAAAATTCAAGGTTTTTCGCGCGCCCCCCGAGCGGAAAAAATCGAAAAAAATGATTTTTTGCCGAAAAATTTTCGACTTTAAAATTTTGGCAGATTAAAAAAATTCAAGGTTTTTCGCGCGCCCCCCGAGCGGAAAAAATCGAAAAAAATGATTTTTTGCCGAAAAATTTTCGACTTTAAAATTTTGCAAGATTCAAAAAATTCAAGGTTTTTCGCGCGCCCCCCGAGCGGAAAAAATCGAAAAAAATGATTTTTCGCCGAAAAATTTTCGAGTTTAAAATTTTGCAAGATTCAAAAAATTCAAGGTTTTTCGCGCGCCCCCCGAGCGGAAAAATCGAAAAAAATGATTTTTTGCCGAAAAATTTTCGAGTTTAAAATTTTGCAAGATTCAAAAAATTCAAGGTTTTTCGCGCGCCCCCCGAGCGGAAAAATCGAAAAAAATGATTTTTTGCCGAAAAATTTTCGACTTTAAAATTTTGCAAGATTCAAAAAATTCAAGGTTTTTCGCGCGCCTCTGAGCGGAAAAAATCGAAAAAAATGATTTTTTGCCGAAAAATTTTCGACTTTAAAATTTTGCAAGATTCAAAAAATTCAAGGTTTTTCGCGCGCCCCCCGAGCGGAAAAATCGAAAAAAATGATTTTTACCGAAAAATTTTCGAGTTTAAAATTTTGCAAGATTCAAAAAATTCAAGGTTTTTCGCGCGCCCCCCGAGCGAAAAAAATCGAAAAAAATGATTTTTTGCCGAAAAATTTTCGACTTTAAAATTTTGCAAGATTCAAAAAATTCAAGGTTTTTCGTGCGCCCCCCGAGCGGAAAAAATCGAAAAAAATAATTTTTTGCCGAAAAATTTTCGAGTTTAAAATTTTGCAAGATTCAAAAAATTCAAGGTTTTTCGCGCGCCCCCCGAGCGGAAAAATCGAAAAAAATGATTTTTTGCCGAAAAATTTTCGAGTTTAAAATTTTGCAAGATTCAAAAAATTCAAGGTTTATCGCGCGCCCCCCGAGCGGAAAAAATCGAAAAAAATGATTTTTTGCCGAAAAATTTTCGAGTTTAAAATTTTGCAAGATTCAAAAAATTCAAGGTTTTTCACGCGCCTCCCGAGCGGAAAAAATTGAAAAAAATGATTTTTTGCCAAAAAATTTTCGAGTTTAAAATTTTGCAAGATTCAAAAAATTCAAGGTTTTTCGCGCGCCCCCCGAGCGGAAAAATCGAAAAAAATGATTTTTTGCCGAAAAATTTTCGAGTTTAAAATTTTGCAAGATTCAAAAAATTCAAGGTTTATCGCGCGCCCCCCGAGCGGAAAAAATCGAAAAAAATGATTTTTTGCCGAAAAATTTTCGAGTTTAAAATTTTGCAAGATTCAAAAAATTCAAGGTTTTTCACGCGCCTCCCGAGCGGAAAAAATTGAAAAAAATGATTTTTTGCCAAAAACTTTTCGAGTTTAAAATTTTGCAAGGTTCAAAAAATTCAAGGTTTTTCGCGCGCCCCCCGAGCGGAAAAAATCGAAAAAAATAATTTTTTGCCGAAAAATTTTCGACTTTAAAATTTTGCAAGATTCAAAAAATTCAAGGTTTTTCGCGCGCCCTTCGAGCGGAAAAAATCGAAAGAAATGATTTTTTGCCGAAAAATTTTCGAGTTTAAAATTTTGCAAGATTCAAAAAATTCAAGGTTTTTCGCGCGCCCCCCGAGCGGAAAAAATCGAAAAAAATTATTTTTTGCCGAAAAATTTTCGACTTTAAAATTTTGCAAGATTCAAAAAATTCAAGGTTTTTCGCGCGCCCCCCGAGCGGAAAAAATCGAAAAAAATGATTTTTGCCGAAAAATTTTCGAGTTTAAAATTTTGCAACATTCAAAAAATTCAAGGTTTTTCGCGCGCCCCCCGAGCGGAAAGAATTGAAAAAAATGATTTTTTGCCGAAAAATTTTCGAGTTTAAAATTTTGCAAGATTCAAAAAATTCAAGGTTTTTCGCGCGCCCCCCGAGCGGAAAAAATCGAAAAAAAATATTTTTTTGCCGAAAAATTTTCGACTTTAAAATTTTGCAAGATTCAAAAAATTCAAGGTTTTTCGCGCGCCCCCCGAGCGGAAAAAATCGAAAAAAATGATTTTTTGCCGAAAAATTTTCGAGTTTAAAATTTTGCAAGATTCAAAAAATTCAAGGTTTTTCGCGCGCCCCCCGAGCGGAAAAAATCGAACAAAAAGATTTTTCGCCGAAAAATTTTCGAGTTTAAAATTTTGCAAGATTCAAAAAATTCAAGGTTTTTCGCGCGCCCCCCGAGCGGAAAAAATCGAAAAAAATGATTTTTTGCCGAAAAATTTTCGAGTTTAAAATTTTGCAAGATTCAAAAAATTCAAGGTTTTTCGCGCGCCCCCCGAGCGGAAAAATCGAAAAAAATGATTTTTGCCGAAAAATTTTCGAGTTTAAAATTTTGCAAGATTCAAAAAATTCAAGGTTTTTCGCGCGCCCCCCGAGCGGAAAAAATCGAAAAAAATGATTTTTCGCCGAAAAATTTTCGAGTTTAAAATTTTGCAAGATTCAAAAAATTCAAGGTTTTTCGCGCGCCCCCCGAGCGGAAAAATCGAAAAAAATGATTTTTTGCCGAAAAATTTTCGAGTTTAAAATTTTGCAAGATTCAAAAAAATTCAAGGTTTTTCGCGCGCCCCCCGAGCGGAAAAAATTGAAAAAATGATTTTTTGCCGAAAAATTTTCGACTTTAAAATTTTGCAAGATTCAAAAAATTCAAGGTTTTTCGCGCGCCCCCCGAGCGGAAAAAATCGAAAAAAATGATTTTTTGCCGAAAAATTTTCGAGTTTAAAATTTTGCAAGATTCAAAAAATTCAAGGTTTTTCGCGCGCCCCCCGAGCGGAAAAATCGAAAAAAATGATTTTTGCCGAAAAATTTTCGAGTTTAAAATTTTGCAAGATTCAAAAAATTCAAGGTTTTTCGCGCGCCCCCCGAGCGGAAAAAATCGAAAAAAATGATTTTTTGCCGAAAAATTTTCGAGTTTAAAATTTTGCAAGATTCAAAAAATTCAAGGTTTTTCGCGCGCCCCCCGAGCGGAAAAAATCGATAAAAATGATTTTTTGCCGAAAAATTTTCGACTTTAAAATTTTGGCAGATTAAAAAAATTCAAGGTTTTTCGCGCGCCCCCCGAGCGGAAAAAATCGAAAAAAATGATTTTTTGCCGAAAAATTTTCGACTTTAAAATTTTGCAAGATTCAAAAAATTCAAGGTTTTTCGCGCGCCCCCCGAGCGGAAAAAATCGAAAAAAATTATTTTTTGCCGAAAAATTTTCGAGTTTAAAATTTTGCAAGATTCAAAAAATTCAAGGTTTTTCGCGCGCCCCCCGAGCGGAAAAAATCGAAAAAAATGATTTTTTGCCGAAAAATTTTCGACTTTAAAATTTTGGCAGATTAAAAAAATTCAAGGTTTTTCGCGCGCCCCCCGAGCGGAAAAAATCGAAAAAAATGATTTTTTGCCGAAAAATTTTCGACTTTAAAATTTTGCAAGATTCAAAAAATTCAAGGTTTTTCGCGCGCCCCCCGAGCGGAAAAAATCGAAAAAAATGATTTTTCGCCGAAAAATTTTCGAGTTTAAAATTTTGCAAGATTCAAAAAATTCAAGGTTTTTCGCGCGCCCCCCGAGCGGAAAAATCGAAAAAAATGATTTTTTGCCGAAAAATTTTCGAGTTTAAAATTTTGCAAGATTCAAAAAATTCAAGGTTTTTCGCGCGCCCCCCGAGCGGAAAAATCGAAAAAAATGATTTTTGCCGAAAAATTTTCGACTTTAAAATTTTGCAAGATTCAAAAAATTCAAGGTTTTTCGCGCGCCCTCCGAGCGGAAAAAATCGAAAAAAATGATTTTTTGCCGAAAAATTTTCGACTTTAAAATTTTGCAAGATTCAAAAAATTCAAGGTTTTTCGCGCGCCCCCCGAGCGGAAAAATCGAAAAAAATGATTTTTACCGAAAAATTTTCGAGTTTAAAATTTTGCAAGATTCAAAAAATTCAAGGTTTTTCGCGCGCCCCCCGAGCGGAAAAAATCGAAAAAATAATTTTTTGCCGAAAAATTTTCGACTTTAAAATTTTGCAAGATTCAAAAAATTCAAGGATTTTCGCGCGCCCCCCGAGCGAAAAAAATCGAAAAAAATGATTTTTTGCCGAAAAATTTTCGACTTTAAAATTTTGCAAGATTCAAAAAATTCAAGGTTTTTCGTGCGCCCCCCGAGCGGAAAAAATCGAAAAAAATAATTTTTTGCCGAAAAATTTTCGAGTTTAAAATTTTGCAAGATTCAAAAAATTCAAGGTTTTTCGCGCGCCCCCCGAGCGGAAAAATCGAAAAAAATGATTTTTTGCCGAAAAATTTTCGAGTTTAAAATTTTGCAAGATTCAAAAAATTCAAGGTTTATCGCGCGCCCCCCGAGCGGAAAAAATCGAAAAAAATGATTTTTGCCGAAAAATTTTCGAGTTTAAAATTTTGCAAGATTCAAAAAATTCAAGGTTTTTCACGCGCCTCCCGAGCGGAAAAAATTGAAAAAAATGATTTTTTGCCAAAAACTTTTCGAGTTTAAAATTTTGCAAGATTCAAAAAATTCAAGGTTTTTCGCGCGCCCCCCGAGCGGAAAAAATCGAAAAAAATAATTTTTTGCCGAAAAATTTTCGACTTTAAAATTTTGCAAGATTCAAAAAATTCAAGGTTTTTCGCGCGCCCTTCGAGCGGAAAAAATCGAAAAAAATGATTTTTTGCCGAAAAATTTTCGAGTTTAAAATTTTGCAAGATTCAAAAAATTCAAGGTTTTTCGCGCGCCCCCCGAGCGGAAAAAATCGAAAAAAATTATTTTTTGCCGAAAAATTTTCGACTTTAAAATTTTGCAAGATTCAAAAAATTCAAGGTTTTTCGCGCGCCCCCCGAGCGGAAAAAATCGAAAAAAATGATTTTTGCCGAAAAATTTTCGAGTTTAAAATTTTGCAACATTCAAAAAATTCAAGGTTTTTCGCGCGCCCCCCGAGCGGAAAGAATTGAAAAAAATGATTTTTTGCCGAAAAATTTTCGAGTTTAAAATTTTGCAAGATTCAAAAAATTCAAGGTTTTTCGCGCGCCCCCCGAGCGGAAAAAACCGAAAAAAATATTTTTTTGCCGAAAAATTTTCGACTTTAAAATTTTGCAAGATTCAAAAAATTCAAGGTTTTTCGCGCGCCCCCCGAGCGGAAAAAATCGAAAAAAATGATTTTTTGCCGAAAAATTTTCGAGTTTAAAATTTTGCAAGATTCAAAAAATTCAAGGTTTTTCGCGCGCCCCCCGAGCGGAAAAAATCGAACAAAATGATTTTTCGCCGAAAAATTTTCGAGTTTAAAATTTTGCAAGATTCAAAAAATTCAAGGTTTTTCGCGCGCCCCCCGAGCGGAAAAAATCGAAAAAAATGATTTTTTGCCGAAAAATTTTCGAGTTTAAAATTTTGCAAGATTCAAAAAATTCAAGGTTTTTCGCGCGCCCCCCGAGCGGAAAAATCGAAAAAAATGATTTTTGCCGAAAAATTTTCGAGTTTAAAATTTTGCAAGATTCAAAAAATTCAAGGTTTTTCGCGCGCCCCCCGAGCGGAAAAAATCGAAAAAAATGATTTTTCGCCGAAAAATTTTCGAGTTTAAAATTTTGCAAGATTCAAAAAATTCAAGGTTTTTCGCGCGCCCCCCGAGCGGAAAAATCGAAAAAAATGATTTTTTGCCGAAAAATTTTCGAGTTTAAAATTTTGCAAGATTCAAAAAAATTCAAGGTTTTTCGCGCGCCCCCCGAGCGGAAAAAATTGAAAAAATGATTTTTTGCCGAAAAATTTTCGACTTTAAAATTTTGCAAGATTCAAAAAATTCAAGGTTTTTCGCGCGCCCCCCGAGCGGAAAAAATCGAAAAAAATGATTTTTTGCCGAAAAATTTTCGACTTTAAAATTTTGCAAGATTCAAAAAATTCAAGGTTTTTCGCGCGCCCCCCGAGCGGAAAAATCGAAAAAAATGATTTTTGCCGAAAAATTTTCGAGTTTAAAATTTTGCAAGATTCAAAAAATTCAAGGTTTTTCGCGCGCCCCCCGAGCGGAAAAAATCGAAAAAAATGATTTTTTGCCGAAAAATTTTCGAGTTTAAAATTTTGCAAGATTCAAAAAATTCAAGGTTTTTCGCGCGCCCCCCGAGCGGAAAAAATCGAAAAAAATGATTTTTTGCCGAAAAATTTTCGACTTTAAAATTTTGGCAGATTAAAAAAATTCAAGGTTTTTCGCGCGCCCCCCGAGCGGAAAAAATCGAAAAAAATGATTTTTTGCCGAAAACTTTTCGACTTTAAAATTTTGCAAGATTCAAAAAATTCAAGGTTTTTCGCGCGCCCCCCGAGCGGAAAAAATCGAAAAAAATGATTTTTTGCCGAAAAATTTTCGACTTTAAAATTTTGCAAGATTCAAAAAATTCAAGGTTTTTCGCGCGCCCCCCGAGCGGAAAAATCGAAAAAAATTATTTTTGCCGAAAAATTTTCGAGTTTAAAATTTTGCAAGATTCAAAAAATTCAAGGTTTTTCGCGCGCCCCCCGAGCGGAAAAAATCGAAAAAAATAATTTTTTGCCGAAAAATTTTCGACTTTAAAATTTTGCAAGATTCAAAAAATTCAAGGTTTTTCGCGCGCCCCCCGAGCGGAAAAAATCGAAAAAAATGATTTTTTGCCGAAAAATTTTCGAGTTTAAAATTTTGCAAGATTCAAAAAATTCAAGGTTTTTCGTGCGCCCCCCGAGCGGATAAAATCGAAAAAAATGATTTTTTGCCGAAAAATTTTCGAGTTTAAAATTTTGCAAGATTCAAAAAATTCAAGGTTTTTCGCGCGCCCCCCGAGCGGAAAAAATCGAAAAAAATGATTTTTGCCGAAAAATTTTCGAGTTTAAAATTTTGCAAGATTCAAAAAATTCAAGGTTTTTCGCGCGCCTCCCGAGCGGAAAAAATTGAAAAAAATGATTTTTTGCCGAAAACTTTTCGAGTTTAAAATTTTGCAAGATTCAAAAAATTCAAGGTTTTTCGCGCGCCCCCCGAGCGGAAAAAATCGAAAAAAATAATTTTTTGCCGAAAAATTTTCGACTTTAAAATTTTGCAAGATTCAAAAAATTCAAGGTTTTTCGCGCGTCCCCCGAGCGGAAAAAATCGAAAAAAATGATTTTTTGCCGAAAAATTTTCGAGTTTAAAATTTTGCAAGATTCAAAAAATTCAAGGTTTTTCGCGCGCCCCCCGAGCGGAAAAAATCGAAAAAAATGATTTTTTGCCGAAAAATTTTCGACTTTAAAATTTTGCAAGATTCAAAAAATTCAAGGTTTTTCGCGCGCCCCCCGAGCGGAAAAAATCGAAAAAAATGATTTTTTGCCGAAAAATTTTCGACTTTAAAATTTTGCAAGATTCAAAAAATTCAAGGTTTTTCGCGCGCCTCCCGAGCGGAAAAAATCGAAAAAAATGATTTTTTGCCGAAAAATTTTCGAGTTTGAAATTTTGCAAGATTCAAAAAATTCAAGGTTTTTCGCGCGCCCCCCGAGCGGAAAAAATCGAAAAAAATTATTTTTCGCCGAAAAATTTTCGACTTTAAAATTTTGCAAGATTCAAAAAATTCAAGGTTTTTCGCGCGCCCCCCGAGCGGAAAAAATCGAAAAAAATGATTTTTTGCCGAAAAATTTTCGAGTTTAAAATTTTGCAAGATTCAAAAAATTCAAGGTTTTTCGCGCGCCCCCCGAGCGGAAAAAATCGAAAAAAATAATTTTTTGCCGAAAAATTTTCGACTTAAAAATTTTGCAAGATTCAAAAAATTCAAGGTTTTTCGCGCGCCCCCCGAGCGGAAAAAATCGAAAAAAATGATTTTTTGCCGAAAAATTTTCGACTTTAAAATTTTGCAAGATTCAAAAAATTCAAGGTTTTTCGTGCGCCCCCCGAGCGGAAAAAATCGAAAAAAATGATTTTTTGCCGAAAAATTTTCGAGTTTAAAATTTTGCAAGATTCAAAAAATTCAAGGTTTTTCGCGCGCCCCCCGAGCGGAAAAATCGAAAAAAATGATTTTTTGCCGAAAAATTTTCGACTTTAAAATTTTGCAAGATTCAAAAAATTCAAGGTTTTTCGCGCGCCCCCCGAGCGGAAAAAATCGAAAAAAATGATTTTTGCCGAAAAATTTTCGAGTTTAAAATTTTGCAAGATTCAAAAAATTCAAGGTTTTTCGCGCGCCTCCCGAGCGGAAAAAATTGAAAAAAATGATTTTTTGCCGAAAACTTTTCGAGTTTAAAATTTTGCAAGATTAAAAAAATTCAAGGTTTTTCGCGCGCCCCCCGAGCGGAAAAAATCGAAAAAAATAATTTTTTGCCGAAAAATTTTCGACTTTAAAATTTTGCAAGATTCAAAAAATTCAAGGTTTTTCGCGCGCCCCCCGAGCGGAAAAAATCGAAAAAAACGATTTTTTGCCGAAAAATTTTCGAGTTTAAAATTTTGCAAGATTCAAAAAATTCAAGGTTTTTCGCGCGCCCCCCGAGCGGAAAAAATCGAAAAAAATGATTTTTTGCCGAAAAATTTTCGACTTTAAAATTTTGCAAGATTCAAAAAATTCAAGGTTTTTCGCGCGCCCCCCGAGCGGAAAAAATCGAAAAAAATAATTTTTTGCCGAAAAATTTTCGACTTTAAAATTTTGCAAGATTCAAAAAATTCAAGGTTTTTCGCGCGCCCCCCGAGTGGAAAAAATCGAAAAAAATGATTTTTTGCCGAAAACTTTTCGAGTTTAAAATTTTGCAAGATTCAAAAAATTCAAGGTTTTTCGCGCGCCCTCCGAGCGGAAAAAATCGAAAAAAATGATTTTTTGCCGAAAAATTTTCGACTTTAAAATTTTGCAAGATTCAAAAAATTCAAGGTTTTTCGCGCGCCCCCCGAGCGGAAAAATCGAAAAAAATGATTTTTACCGAAAAATTTTCGAGTTTAAAATTTTGCAAGATTCAAAAAATTCAAGGTTTTTCGCGCGCCCCCCGAGCGGAAAAAATCGAAAAAAATAATTTTTTGCCGAAAAATTTTCGACTTTAAAATTTTGCAAGATTCAAAAAATTCAAGGTTTTTAGCGCGCCCCCCGAGCGGAAGAAATCGTAAAAAATGATTTTTTGCCGAAAAATTTTCGACTTTAAAATTTTGCAAGATTCAAAAAATTCAAGGTTTTTCGTGCGCCCCCCGAGCGGAAAAAATCGAAAAAAATAATTTTTTGCCGAAAAATTTTCGAGTTTAAAATTTTGCAAGATTCAAAAAATTCAAGGTTTTTCGCGCGCCCCCCGAGCGGAAAAATCGAAAAAAATGATTTTTTGCCGAAAAATTTTCGACTTTAAAATTTTGCAAGATTCAAAAAATTCAAGGTTTATCGCGCGCCCCCCGAGCGGAAAAAATCGAAAAAAATGATTTTTGCCGAAAAATTTTCGAGTTTAAAATTTTGCAAGATTCAAAAAATTCAAGGTTTTTCACGCGCCTCCCGAGCGGAAAAAATTGAAAAAAATGATTTTTTGCCGAAAACTTTTCGAGTTTAAAATTTTGCAAGATTCAAAAAATTCAAGGTTTTTCGCGCGCCCCCCGAGCGGAAAAAATCGAAAAAAATAATTTTTTGCCGAAAAATTTTCGACTTTAAAATTTTGCAAGATTCAAAAAATTCAAGGTTTTTCGCGCGCCCCCCGAGCGGAAAAAATCGAAAAAAATGATTTTTTGCCGAAAAATTTTCGAGTTTAAAATTTTGCAAGATTCAAAAAATTCAAGGTTTTTCGCGCGCCCCCCGAGCGGAAAAAATCGAAAAAAATGATTTTTGCCGAAAAATTTTCGAGTTTAAAATTTTGCAACATTCAAAAAATTCAAGGTTTTTCGCGCGCCCCCCGAGCGGAAAGAATTGAAAAAAATGATTTTTTGCCGAAAAATTTTCGAGTTTAAAATTTTGCAAGATTCAAAAAATTCAAGGTTTTTCGCGCGCCCCCCGAGCGGAAAAAATCGAACAAAATGATTTTTCGCCGAAAAATTTTCGAGTTTAAAATTTTGCAAGATTCAAAAAATTCAAGGTTTTTCGCGCGCCCCCCGAGCGGAAAAAATCGAAAAAAATGATTTTTTGCCGAAAAATTTTCGACTTTAAAATTTTGCAAGATTCAAAAAATTCAAGGTTTTTCGTGCGCCCCCCGAGCGGAAAAAATCGAAAAAAATAATTTTTTGCCGAAAAATTTTCGAGTTTAAAATTTTGCAAGATTCAAAAAATTCAAGGTTTTTCGCGCGCCCCCCGAGCGGAAAAATCGAAAAAAATGATTTTTTGCCGAAAAATTTTCGACTTTAAAATTTTGCAAGATTCAAAAAATTCAAGGTTTATCGCGCGCCCCCCGAGCGGAAAAAATCGAAAAAAATGATTTTTGCCGAAAAATTTTCGAGTTTAAAATTTTGCAAGATTCAAAACATTCAAGGTTTTTCACGCGCCTCCCGAGCGGAAAAAATTGAAAAAAATGATTTTTTGCCGAAAACTTTTCGAGTTTAAAATTTTGCAAGATTCAAAAAATTCAAGGTTTTTCGCGCGCCCCCCGAGCGGAAAAAATCGAAAAAAATAATTTTTTGCCGAAAAATTTTCGACTTTAAAATTTTGCAAGATTCAAAAAATTCAAGGTTTTTCGCGCGCCCCCCGAGCGGAAAAAATCGAAAAAAATGATTTTTTGCCGAAAAAATTTCGAGTTTAAAATTTTGCAAGATTCAAAAAATTCAAGGTTTTTCGCGCGCCCCCCGAGCGGAAAAAATCGAAAAAAATGATTTTTGCCGAAAAATTTTCGAGTTTAAAATTTTGCAACATTCAAAAAATTCAAGGTTTTTCGCGCGCCCCCCGAGCGGAAAGAATTGAAAAAAATGATTTTTTGCCGAAAAATTTTCGAGTTTAAAATTTTGCAAGATTCAAAAAATTCAAGGTTTTTCGCGCGCCCCCCGAGCGGAAAAAATCGAAAAAAATATTTTTTTGCCGAAAAATTTTCGACTTTAAAATTTTGCAAGATTCAAAAAATTCAAGGTTTTTCGCGCGCCCCCCGAGCGGAAAAAATCGAAAAAAATGATTTTTTGCCGAAAAATTTTCGAGTTTAAAATTTTGCAAGATTCAAAAAATTCAAGGTTTTTCGCGCGCCCCCCGAGCGGAAAAAATCGAACAAAATGATTTTTCGCCGAAAAATTTTCGAGTTTAAAATTTTGCAAGATTCAAAAAATTCAAGGTTTTTCGCGCGCCCCCCGAGCGGAAAAAATCGAAAAAAATGATTTTTTGCCGAAAAATTTTCGAGTTTAAAATTTTGCAAGATTCAAAAAATTCAAGGTTTTTCGCGCGCCCCCCGAGCGGAAAAATCGAAAAAAATGATTTTTGCCGAAAAATTTTCGAGTTTAAAATTTTGCAAGATTCAAAAAATTCAAGGTTTTTCGCGCGCCCCCCGAGCGGAAAAAATCGAAAAAAATGATTTTTCGCCGAAAAATTTTCGAGTTTAAAATTTTGCAAGATTCAAAAAATTCAAGGTTTTTCGCGCGCCCCCCGAGCGGAAAAATCGAAAAAAATGATTTTTTGCCGAAAAATTTTCGAGTTTAAAATTTTGCAAGATTCAAAAAAATTCAAGGTTTTTCGCGCGCCCCCCGAGCGGAAAAAATCGAAAAAATGATTTTTTGCCGAAAAATTTTCGACTTTAAATTTTGCAAGATTCAAAAAATTCAAGGTTTTTCGCGCGCCCCCCGAGCGGAAAAAATCGAAAAAAATCATTTTTTGCCGAAAAATTTTCGACTTTAAAATTTTGCAAGATTCAAAAAATTCAAGGTTTTTCGCGCGCCCCCCGAGCGGAAAAATCGAAAAAAATGATTTTTGCCGAAAAATTTTCGAGTTTAAAATTTTGCAAGATTCAAAAAATTCAAGGTTTTTCGCGCGCTCCCCGAGCGGAAAAAATTGAAAAAAATGATTTTTTGCCGAAAAATTTTCGAGTTTAAAATTTTGCAAGATTCAAAAAATTCAAGGTTTTTCGCGCGCCCCCCGAGCGGAAAAAATCGAAAAAAAATTTTTTTGCCGAAAAATTTTCGACTTTAAAATTTTGCAAGATTCAAAAAATTCAAGGTTTTTCGCGCGCCCCCCGAGCGGAAAAAATCGAAAAAAATGATTTTTTGCCGAAAAATTTTCGAGTTTAAAATTTTGCAAGATTCAAAAAATTCAAGGTTTTTCGCGCGCCCCCCGAGCGGAAAAAATCGAAAAAAATGATTTTTCGCCGAAAAATTTTCGAGTTTAAAATTTTGCAAGATTCAAAAAATTCAAGGTTTTTCGCGCGCCCCCCGAGCGGAAAAAATCGAAAAAAATGATTTTTTGCCGAAAAATTTTCGAGTTTAAAATTTTGCAAGATTAAAAAAATTCAAGGTTTTTCGCGCGCCCCCCGAGCGGAAAAATCGAAAAAAATGATTTTTGCCGAAAAATTTTCGAGTTTAAAATTTTGCAAGATTCAAAAAATTCAAGGTTTTTCGCGCGCCCCCCGAGCGGAAAAAATCGAAAAAAATGATTTTTTGCCGAAAAATTTTCGAGTTTAAAATTTTGCAAGATTCAAAAAATTCAAGGTTTTTCGCGCGCCCCCCGAGCGGAAAAAATCGAAAAAAATGATTTTTTGCCGAAAAATTTTCGAGTTTAAAATTTTGCAAGATTCAAAAAATTCAAGGTTTTTCGCGCGCCCCCCGAGCGGAAAAAATCGAAAAAAATGATTTTTTGCCGAAAAATTTTCGACTTTAAAATTTTGGCAGATTAAAAAAATTCAAGGTTTTTCGCGCGCCCCCCGAGCGGAAAAAATCGAAAAAAATGATTTTTTGCCGAAAAATTTTCGACTTTAAAATTTTGCAAGATTCAAAAAATTCAAGGTTTTTCGCGCGCCCCCCGAGCGGAAAAAATCGAAAAAAATGATTTTTCGCCGAAAAATTTTCGAGTTTAAAATTTTGCAAGATTAAAAAAATTCAAGGTTTTTCGCGCGCCCCCCGAGCGGAAAAATCGAAAAAAATGATTTTTTGCCGAAAAATTTTCGACTTTAAAATTTTGCAAGATTCAAAAAATTCAAGGTTTTTCGCGCGCCCCCCGAGCGGAAAAATCGAAAAAAATGATTTTTGCCGAAAAATTTTCGACTTTAAAATTTTGCAAGATTCAAAAAATTCAAGGTGAAAAAAATGATTTTTTGCCGAAAACTTTTCGAGTTAAAAATTTTGCAAGATTCAAAAAATTCAAGGTTTTTCGCGCGCCCCCCGAGCGGAAAAAATCGAAAAAAATAATTTTTTGCCGAAAAATTTTCGACTTTAAAATTTTGCAAGATTCAAAAAATTCAAGGTTTTTCGCGCGCCCCCCGAGCGGAAAAAATCGAAAAAAATGATTTTTTGCCGAAAAATTTTCGAGTTTAAAATTTTGCAAGATTCAAAAAATTCAAGGTTTTTCGCGCGCCCCCCGAGCGGAAAAAATCGAAAAAAATTATTTTTTGCCGAAAAATTTTCGACTTTAAAATTTTGCAAGATTCAAAAAATTCAAGGTTTTTCGCGCGCCCCCCGAGCGGAAAAAATCGAAAAAAATGATTTTTTGCCGACAAATTTTCGAGTTTAAAATTTTGCAACATTCAAAAAATTCAAGGTTTTTCGCGCGCCCCCCGAGCGGAAAGAATTGAAAAAAATGATTTTTTGCCGAAAAATTTTCGAGTTTAAAATTTTGCAAGATTCAAAAAATTCAAGGTTTTTCGCGCGCCCCCCGAGCGGAAAAAATCGAAAAAAATATTTTTTTGCCGAAAAATTTTCGACTTTAAAATTTTGCAAGATTCAAAAAATTCAAGGTTTTTCGCGCGCCCCCCGAGCGGAAAAAATCGAAAAAAATGATTTTTTGCCGAAAAATTTTCGAGTTTAAAATTTTGCAAGATTCAAAAAATTCAAGGTTTTTCGCGCGCCCCCCGAGCGGAAAAAATCGAACAAAATGATTTTTCGCCGAAAAATTTTCGAGTTTAAAATTTTGCAAGATTCAAAAAATTCAAGGTTTTTCGCGCGCCCCCCGAGCGGAAAAAATCGAAAAAAATGATTTTTTGCCGAAAAATTTTCGACTTTAAAATTTTGCAAGATTCAAAAAATTCAAGGTTTTTCGCGCGCCCCCCGAGCGGAAAAATCGAAAAAAATGATTTTTGCCGAAAAATTTTCGACTTTAAAATTTTGCAAGATTCAAAAAATTCAAGGTTTTTCGCGCGCCCCCCGAGCGGAAAAAATCGAAAAAAATGATTTTTCGCCGAAAAATTTTCGAGTTTAAAATTTTGCAAGATTCAAAAAATTCAAGGTTTTTCGCGCGCCCCCCGAGCGGAAAAATCGAAAAAAATGATTTTTTGCCGAAAAATTTTCGAGTTTAAAATTTTGCAAGATTCAAAAAAATTCAAGGTTTTTCGCGCGCCCCCCGAGCGGAAAAAATCGAAAAAATGATTTTTTGCCGAAAAATTTTCGACTTTAAAATTTTGCAAGATTCAAAAAATTCAAGGTTTTTCGCGCGCCCCCCGAGCGGAAAAAAATCGAAAAAAATGATTTTTTGCCGAAAAATTTTCGACTTTAAAATTTTGCAAGATTCAAAAAATTCAAGGTTTTTCGCGCGCCCCCCGAGCGGAAAAATCGAAAAAAATGATTTTTGCCGAAAAATTTTCGAGTTTAAAATTTTGCAAGATTCAAAAAATTCAAGGTTTTTCGCGCGCCCCCCGAGCGGAAAAAATCGAAAAAAATGATTTTTTGCCGAAAAATTTTCGAGTTTAAAATTTTGCAAGATTCAAAAAATTCAAGGTTTTTCGCGCGCCCCCCGAGCGGAAAAAATCGAAAAAAATGATTTTTTGCCGAAAAATTTTCGACTTTAAAATTTTGGCAGATTAAAAAAATTCAAGGTTTTTCGCGCGCCCCCCGAGCGGAAAAAATCGAAAAAAATGATTTTTTGCCGAAAAATTTTCGACTTTAAAATTTTGCAAGATTCAAAAAATTCAAGGTTTTTCGCGCGCCCCCCGAGCGGAAAAAATCGAAAAAAATGATTTTTCGCCGAAAAATTTTCGAGTTTAAAATTTTGCAAGATTCAAAAAATTCAAGGTTTTTCGCGCGCCCCCCGAGCGGAAAAATCGAAAAAAATGATTTTTTGCCGAAAAATTTTCGAGTTTAAAATTTTGCAAGATTCAAAAAATTCAAGGTTTTTCGCGCGCCCCCCGAGCGGAAAAATCGAAAAAAATGATTTTTGCCGAAAAATTTTCGACTTTAAAATTTTGCAAGATTCAAAAAATTCAAGGTTTTTCGCGCGCCCCCCGAGCGGAAAAAATCGAAAAAAATGATTTTTTGCCGAAAAATTTTCGACTTTAAAATTTTGCAAGATTCAAAAAATTCAAGGTTTTTCGCGCGCCCCCCGAGCGGAAAAATCGAAAAAAATGATTTTTGCCGAAAAATTTTCGAGTTTAAAATTTTGCAAGATTCAAAAAATTCAAGGTTTTTCGCGCGCCCCCCGAGCGGAAAAAATCGAAAAAAATAATTTTTTGCCGAAAAATTTTCGACTTTAAAATTTTGCAAGATTCAAAAAATTCAAGGTTTTTCGCGCGCCCCCCGAGCGGAAAAAATCGAAAAAAATGATTTTTTGCCGAAAAATTTTCGACTTTAAAATTTTGCAAGATTCAAAAAATTCAAGGTTTTTCGTGCGCCCCCCGAGCGGAAAAAATCGAAAAAAATGATTTTTTGCCGAAAAATTTTCGAGTTTAAAATTTTGCAAGATTCAAAAAATTCAAGGTTTTTCGCGCGCCCCCCGAGCGGAAAAATCGAAAAAAATGATTTTTTGCCGAAAAATTTTCGACTTTAAAATTTTGCAAGATTCAAAAAATTCAAGGTTTTTCGCGCGCCCCCCGAGCGGAAAAAATCGAAAAAAATGATTTTTGCCGAAAAATTTTCGAGTTTAAAATTTTGCAAGATTCAAAAAAATCAAGGTTTTTCGCGCGCCTCCCGAGCGGAAAAAATTGAAAAAAATGATTTTTTGCCGAAAACTTTTCGAGTTTAAAATTTTGCAAGATTCAAAAAATTCAAGGTTTTTCGCGCGCCCCCCGAGCGGAAAAAATCGAAAAAAATAATTTTTTGCCGAAAAATTTTCGACTTTAAAATTTTGCAAGATTCAAAAAATTCAAGGTTTTTCGCGCGCCCCCCGAGCGGAAAAAATCGAAAAAAATGATTTTTTGCCGAAAAATTTTCGAGTTTAAAATTTTGCAAGATTCAAAAAATTCAAGGTTTTTCGCGCGCCCCCCGAGCGGAAAAAATCGAACAAAATGATTTTTCGCCGAAAAATTTTCGAGTTTAAAATTTTGCAAGATTCAAAAAATTCAAGGTTTTTCGCGCGCCCCCCGAGCGGAAAAAATCGAAAAAAATGATTTTTTGCCGAAAAATTTTCGAGTTTAAAATTTTGCAAGATTCAAAAAATTCAAGGTTTTTCGCGCGCCCCCCGAGCGGAAAAATCGAAAAAAATGATTTTTGCCGAAAAATTTTCGAGTTTAAAATTTTGCAAGATTCAAAAAATTCAAGGTTTTTCGCGCGCCCCCCGAGCGGAAAAAATCGAAAAAAATGATTTTTCGCCGAAAAATTTTCGAGTTTAAAATTTTGCAAGATTCAAAAAATTCAAGGTTTTTCGCGCGCCCCCCGAGCGGAAAAATCGAAAAAAATGATTTTTTGCCGAAAAATTTTCGAGTTTAAAATTTTGCAAGATTCAAAAAAATTCAAGGTTTTTCGCGCGCCCCCCGAGCGGAAAAAATCGAAAAAATGATTTTTTGCCGAAAAATTTCCGACTTTAAATTTTGCAAGATTCAAAAAATTCAAGGTTTTTCGCGCGCCCCCCGAGCGGAAAAAATCGAAAAAAATCATTTTTTGCCGAAAAATTTTCGACTTTAAAATTTTGCAAGATTCAAAAAATTCAAGGTTTTTCGCGCGCCCCCCGAGCGGAAAAATCGAAAAAAATGATTTTTGCCGAAAAATTTTCGAGTTTAAAATTTTGCAAGATTCAAAAAATTCAAGGTTTTTCGCGCGCTCCCCGAGCGGAAAAAATTGAAAAAAATGATTTTTTGCCGAAAAATTTTCGAGTTTAAAATTTTGCAAGATTCAAAAAATTCAAGGTTTTTCGCGCGCCCCCCGAGCGGAAAAAATCGAAAAAAAATTTTTTTGCCGAAAAATTTTCGACTTTAAAATTTTGCAAGATTCAAAAAATTCAAGGTTTTTCGCGCGCCCCCCGAGCGGAAAAAATCGAAAAAAATGATTTTTTGCCGAAAAATTTTCGAGTTTAAAATTTTGCAAG
Source organism: Uranotaenia lowii (assembly GCF_029784155.1). Classification (NCBI taxonomy): domain Eukaryota; kingdom Metazoa; phylum Arthropoda; class Insecta; order Diptera; family Culicidae; genus Uranotaenia; species Uranotaenia lowii. The sequence goes on along the minus strand of NW_026598247.1, from coordinate 521 downwards.
ATTCAAAAAATTCAAGGTTTTTCGCGCGCCCCCCGAGCGGAAAAAATCGAAAAAAATGATTTTTCGCCGAAAAATTTTCGAGTTTAAAATTTTGCAAGATTAAAAAAATTCAAGGTTTTTCGCGCGCCCCCCGAGCGGAAAAAATCGAAAAAAATGATTTTTTGCCGAAAAATTTTCGAGTTTAAAATTTTGCAAGATTAAAAAAATTCAAGGTTTTTCGCGCGCCCCCCGAGCGGAAAAATCGAAAAAAATGATTTTTGCCGAAAAATTTTCGAGTTTAAAATTTTGCAAGATTCAAAAAATTCAAGGTTTTTCGCGCGCCCCCCGAGCGGAAAAAATCGAAAAAAATGATTTTTTGCCGAAAAATTTTCGAGTTTAAAATTTTGCAAGATTCAAAAAATTCAAGGTTTTTCGCGCGCCCCCCGAGCGGAAAAAATCGAAAAAAATGATTTTTTGCCGAAAAATTTTCGAGTTTAAAATTTTGCAAGATTCAAAAAATTCAAGGTTTTTCGCGCGCCCCC